>NC_089843.1:163627016-163927016 GCF_035609145.1 Eleutherodactylus coqui | reverse complement strand
TCCTGAAGGTAGCCGGGAACCAGGAGGTGTTACCGGGGACCGCTATATGCATTGGATAGCGGCGATCGCGAAAAAGTTAAAAAAAGTTTTAAAAAAAGTCAGTTTCACCTCCCCTCATGGATCGGATCCATGAGGGGAGGTGAAAATACTTACCTAAGTCCTCCCTGATGTCCCGGGACCCGAATCCCCGTCTGCGCATGCGCGCCCGATGATTGACATCGGGCTCGTGCGCAGACGGGCTCGAGCCCCGGGAAATTTAAAATCCCTCTGCTCTTGGCTGCCATGTGTAGCCCGGAGCAGAGAGATTATACCGGGGACATGATCACTGTCATCCAATGGATGACAGTGATCATGTAAAGTTAAAAAAAAACTGTAAAAAGGGAAAAAAAAAGTGTAAAAGTAAAAAAAAAAAGTTTAAAAAACGTTTTAAAAAAGTTAAAAAAGCTTGCGTTTCATCTCCCCCCACGGATCATATCCATGAGGTAGGATGAAATGACATACCTAAGGCCCGCGGATTTATCCGCGGACCTTACCCCAGCTTCTGCGCCCGCGCCCGTCGCCAAAATGGCGGATGCATGCGCAAAAGCCGTGGATTGCCAGGATAATTTAAAATCTCCCTACTCCTGGCTACAAAACTTAGCCGAGAGCCTGAAGATTTCACGGGGGGCCGCGGTGAGCGGTTCCTTGTCACGTATTCGCCGTTATCCAATGGATAATGGCGAACACGTAAAAGTAAAAAAAAGGTGAAGCTTCATCGCCCCTCACCGATGCGATCGGTGAGAGGAGATGAAACTTTTTACCGGAGGCCTCCGTATTTGCACCCCGATGCGATCTTCTCCCGTGAACTTTCCCGGATCCTGGGCATGCGACCGCCGGCAAAACACCAGACACATGCGCAGGAGTCGGGGAGCACAGGAAACGTAAAATCGCCTTGCTCTCAGCGACCAATGGTAATTTTTTTCCTACTGCTTTGCTTAGATTTATTCAAAAATTGTAGGGTAAAAATACACAGTACACCACTAGATGAATTCGTTAAGGGGTCTAGTTGTCAAAATGGGGTCATTTGCGGGGGTTCTCTGTCGTTTTGGCCGCTCACGGGCTCTACAAGTGGGCAATGGGGCCTAAATCACTTTCATGCTAAATTTCTGTTCTGAAAGCCACCGACTACTTCTTTCATTTTGCGCCCCGTTGTGCATCCAGACAAAAGATTAGGGCCACGATGGGTATGTCTCTGAACACGGGACAAACAGGGGTATCCATTTTGGGGTGCAAGTCTTCATTCATGTGTGTGCTGTACAAAAAAAGCAGTTTTTAAAACGACAGAATTGCCAAAAAAACGAAAATCACATTTTTTTCCTTTTGCTTTGCTTGAATTCATTCAAAAACTGTGGCGTCAAAATTGGCAGTACACCCCTAGATAAAATCATTAAGGGGTCTAGTTTTCAAAATGGGGTCACTTGTGGGGGTTCTCTTTGGTTTTGGCTGCTCAAGAGCTCTACAAAAGTGCTATGGGCCTAAAACGCCTTCAAGCAAAATTTATGTTCTGAAAGACACCGACTACTCCTTTCATTTTGGGTCCTGTTGTGCATCCAGACATAAGATTAGGGCCACAATGGGTATGTTTCTAAACACGGGAGAAAAGGGGGTATCCATTTTGGGGTGTAAATCCTCATTTTCATGGGCACTATAGGAAAAAATATGTCTTTAAAATGACATATTTGCAAAAATATGAAATTTTATTTTTTCTCCTCTAAATTGAATTAATTCCTGAAAAAAACTGGTAGGGTCAAAATACTCATGACACCCCTCAGTGAATACATTAAGAGGTGTAGTTTTTAAAATGGGGTCATTTGGGGGGATATCTATTATTCTGACACTCATGAGCCTTTGCAAACTTGGCTTGGTGCAGGAAAGCAAAGTGTTCCTCAAAATGCTGAAAAGCAATGTTAAATTTGTACGCCCTATAAATGGTTAAAAAAAACACAAAAGTTTTTCAAGTGTGCATTCAGAATAAAGTAAACAGATGGAAATATATATCTTATCAAAAATTTGTACAGTATGTTTGGACATATTTGAGATATTACAGTTGAAAATGTGAAAAAATTATAATTTTTTCAAAATTTTTCCAATATTGGTACTTTTAATAAATATACACAAATTATATCGGTCTGTTTTTACAACCAAAATGAAGTACAACATGTGGCGAAAAAACAATGTCAGAATCACTTGCATATGTAAAGCCTTTACGGAGTTATGCTACGTTGAACGATGCATGTCAGATTTCCAAAATTTGGCTCCGTCACTAAGGCGCAAACAGGCTTCGTCACTAAGGGGTTAAAATCCACTGCAATGTACTGCCTTCCTCAGAAATCAGCATAATCTGCACCCTCCCTTTGCGTGTTAATCTCGCAGTCATATCTGTGTCTATAACAAAGAGAAAATTGATGTAGTGGCCCAGAATGCATATTCCTGGCCCCCTCTATAAATGTCATACAAGTAATGTCTTTTGTAGGTGGTCTGTGCAAAGTTGTCTAGTCATTTTGTTATGTGTATTGCACAACTGCAGCAAGTGAGAGGTTAATGTTTGCATGAGACTGGGAGATGCCTGCAAATGCATTAATTTATGTCCTCTCATGTGGTATGTGAGAGATGATAAGTATGAGTGTCTGAGAGCGAGAAGAGAGTTCTGTTCTTCTGGTTCTATTCTTCTGGGTTGCTGACAGAGAGTGCCAGCCACATGGGGGTACCTTCAACCCTCATGTGGGGAAGAATGGAAGAAAAAGAGAGGTTTTCTGAGTACCCCAATACCAGGAGCCAACAGTGAGTGAGGACAAGTAGGAGAGAAAATGAGAGTGACCACCATGCAGAGATACTGTTCTGTGAGAGTGTCTGTGGAGTGACCCTACCCCTATCCTCCTCTGGAGAGTTCCCCTTCAAGGAGCAGTTACTAGCAGATAACTGTGACTGCAGGACCGGTTTCATCCTGCGTTTCCTCCCTGTCCTCTAATCTTCTGTATACCTGCACCAGTGTATTCTTGAGAGTTTCCTGATAAAGTTCCAAGTAAAGTTTTGCCAGACTCTGACCATTCCAAGAGACCTGAGGTACGTTACACAGTCTGCGGCTCCTTTATTTACCACCGAGGGTCATTCCGGTGGGTAATGGAACGGTGGCGTCACCCGTGATAATGTTATGTCCTGTTATGTTTATTGGCCATCCCTCTCCTAGGGGTGTCCGGAAGAGGCTCAGCGCTGCTCTGGCCGAGGCTGCATGTTTCCCTCCGGGAGGGAGCCTGGTAAGTGCCACCATGACAAGTGACCACTTTACCCTCCCAGCTCCTCTACGTATGCCCTGTGTCTGGAGTCACCCTACGGGACGCTGCAACAACTCTGGCAGACATAAAGACATGTCACAGATTTGTATTCCTCATTAAATTCTCTATCAGATGCATGTCACATATACCCCTTACCATTTGAAAATATCAACTTGGTTCTTAGATTGCAGCTTTCAAAGTGGCCCCTGTATTGAACACCACCCTTCACAGATTTGCCCCTTTCTCTTAGCAAAATTCAATGCACAGGATGGCGTTCCCAACCATTGTTTTCCATTTATGCCACTGTCTCTATATCTTTGGACCACCCTGTCTTAGACTTAAAGGGACTATATCACCCACACTTTTTATGTGAATTAAAACCAGATAGTGAAACATTTTTCATTTTTCCAATCTGTTTTATTTTCTGATTGTAGATTTTTTTTATTCTGTTGTCTGTATACAACTATGGGGTGGCCATCTTTCTGGAGCTACATTTAACAGCATTTAGAGCTTTAGATTAATTCTCTTTGCAAACCAACTAGTGTCTCCTTTTAGCATCTCATTGCCCTTTTAGATCAATTCCCTTTTACGAATTGAGATATGAATGTTCTAGGTGTGCAGCCAGCATCACTAGTACAGCAGATTCTCAGGCTAACGTATCAGTTGTTATTTCTTTTAAGTTTAGTGAGAAAATGTATTGTTTGTCTGTTTTTCAATCAAATGTCTGATTCTCATTACTACAATTGCTATCTGTGAGACAATACTTGTATACAGTGTAAGCAAGCGGGGTGCACTTGCCTGCGGATCGACAACTCTCAGACTGGAATGGGCACCGACCACGTAGAAGAACTCTCTGGAGACGCGGACTTCCTTTTAAACCTGGCTCCTGCCAGTCTTTATTCACAGTACAAGCAAAGTAAACAGAGTCCATATAACGTTCAACAAAACATAAAAGTCCACATACACACCCCACCTGGGTGTCAAGGTTAGGGAGGTCACCCCTGTCAGACTCTGGCCTTTCCTAGGCCACTGGCCTGCAGCAGCTTAGCTCTGCTGCACAGGTCCTCTCTGGCTCTCTCAGCCAACATTTCCCTGGGTGTAGCAGGAATGTACCATTATATCCAACTTCCTGACCACATCTATGGGCGTTTTCCCTTTTCTCATGCACCAGAATGCCTGTGTGTTGCCCCCTACAGGCCATTCTCTGTAGTGCACCTCTACATACCCCCCCTTCCTTTGATAAGGGCCGTAGGCCGTATCACACTTTTCTCTTTTGGCCCTCCAGGGTCAAAACTCCAGGCTCGGGGGTCTCTTTCTATTTTTACTTGTCTGACAAGTTCTCTCTTCTTGTCTTCACTCGGCTCATCACATCCCTGCTGATCTCTCTCAGACTGTGCCCTCCCAGCTTGTAGGTTGACTTCCAAGTGCAACTTTGTATCCTCTGTGGCTTGTAACTTATCTTAAAGTTCCTCTAACTGAATCTTGCTTTCTTCTACTTCTTTTGACTTTTCTAGTTCATGTTCACCCTTTTCACCATCATCCTTGGAGCTAACTAAGTCCTCCATTTCAGTGCACACCGGCTTGTTAAGACTGTCAAACTGAGCCTCCATTTTGAAGGTTCCTTCTAGCTTACAAACCTTGTCTCTATATTCTTCCAGTTCCCCTTGTAGCTAATGCTCCAGCATGGCCTTGCTATGGATTACAGTCTCTAATTCATTTTTCAATCCATTCAGCTTTATAATTATCTTTTCCTCACTTTGTAACCATTCTATTTCTTCTCTTAGTATAGTGTTATTGGTTAGACCCATTAGCATTCTTCGAAGTTCCTTTACCTCTGAATCTAACTTTTGCTTGGTAGTATTCAGTTCATTGATGAGTTGGTCCTTGGAGCCAGCATCCCTGTGATAGGCTTCTACCACCTGGACAACCTGTTTTTTCAGTTTCTGGGTTTGCTTTTGAGGTCATTATACTCTTGCTGCAGTTCTTCCAAGATTTCTGCTGCCACTTCTGAGATCTTCTCAGCTTCAGTAGCCTCACTTTCTGCCTTCTCCTTGGCCTCTTGTACTTCAGAGGTCTGTTCAGTCTGCATCTTTTGCTCAGCTCTCACCTTAATGACTTTTCTTTTGTTTACAGAAGTGATTTATTTCCTCCAGACCGTCCAAGTCTTTACAAACTGTTCACCTGGAGTGCCTAGGTCACCTTCCCCTAAGTGGTATGCTTCACCACTTGTGTCTTATTTTTACAATTCTTCATTCCTGCTACCGGTTGTTGGACCACGCCCTTGCGTTTTCTTTGTACCAGAATTCGCTTTCCCGCATCATTATCGGGAATCTTCCACAAGCCCTTCTTCTCTTTTACTTGCTGTCTGAACTGGCTCCTAGACCACACTAGTCTCTGAACCCTCTTTTCAGCAACATGACACTGTGCTGCCCAGCGTTTCATCTTCACGCTTGAATTCTTGGTGAACTTTTGAAACGGCCCCTTTTCCTCTGACATCATTTTCAGGGTGCGTGTCAAAGTTAACCTTTCAGTCTTTTTCATACAGACCCTTTCTTTAGCATGCTCACATTCAGTGACATATCTTGCAGACCTGATTTTCTCCTCTGTAAGCTGCTGTTCACATATTTTCTGCATCTTTCTTAGTTTGGACAATAGCGCCTTTTGGAGACCAAGCTCCACAGAAACATCTTCTATCTCTTGCTGAAGACTTACTTTAACCTTCTCAAGCTTATCACAGGCAGCTGTCTTCTCTTCATACTGCTGCCTTGTAGCTTCTACTCCTCTTGTATTTCTCTTTTCTGCTCTTCCACAGAATCCAAGCACACAGCACTCTTCTCTAGTCTATCTTCTAGGTCAGACACCTCAGCCTGAAGTGTTGCAACCTGCTCTGACAGGTTTCTCTTAGCTTCTGCATCTTCCTCTACCTGCTTGAGGAACACATCTCTCTCATCTTGCATTGTCTTCAGGTGTGCACTGAGACCAATCCTCTGCTGCGTCTTTTCCTGTAGCAACTTCTGGGACTCTTCACTCTGAGCTTCCAGCTCCACCTGCAGCCTGCTCACCTGCTCAGACAACGCTGTCTGCACACTGTCACCTTCAGTTATTTTTATTTGTAGCTCTTGAAGCTGCATCTCTACTGTATTTCTCTTGCATTCAGACTCCTGTTAACCCTGCAAAAGGACCGTCAGCTTATGGGTAAGCTCAGTACACTTGCTTTCCACAGCCTGTTTGACCTCTTGCAAGGTTTCATTCATCTTTTCAGCTTGCTCTAACCGTTGGGACTGTTCCTTCATAGTTAGCGCATGGGTCTGAACAAGGTCCTGGATCTGAGCTTCATATTCTTCAGCTTCCTCATCCAGGATCATCTGTAGCTGGGACAGCAGTCTCCCATGCAGTGCTTCCTGGTTTTCTTTGTAATCTAGTAAGTCTTTCAGGATCTCTGCTTGCTTCTCTGCCTGACTGCAAGCAGCTTTCTCTAGTTCCAGCTCTTCCTTAAGTTGACTTATTTGGCACTCCAAGTCACCATTTTTCTTTGCTAACTGCATTTTTAACTCTGCAACTTGATTCTGAAAACCTGTAGTTTGATTACATGCATCTGTAGAAGCTCTTTCTAACTTGCAACAGGTCTCCAACTCTTGGGTTTTCATTTGCAGTTTCTTACAGTCCTGTTCATACTGCACAGATTGTGCCTTCAGACATACTCTGCGATCAGCCTAATCTCTGGCTACATCTCTGAGGTCTTGTATCTCTTCATGGGCTCACATTGGTGCACATCTCTCCTGAATTTTAAACAAGCGTTCTCTTGCTGTCTCACCCTGGACCTCAGGATCTGCACTGACAACCTCACTTGTCCCACTAGCAGCAGCCTTTTTTCTTCTTTTTTCTCTTTTCACATTTAGTACGATCTATCTTTTCTCTCTCTAAAGGCATAGTACTACTCACTCCAGCATTTCTAGTCCTACACACTCTATCCTCATTATTACTTCCCTTTTTCACTAGAGGTATACTTGCCCTGACTCCCACATCGGCATTGGCTGCACTCCTCATTGCAACCTGTTCACACCCTGACTTCATTTGCGGAACATTACTACACATATATACAGAAAACAACCCACAATACCCCCACCCCCATTTCAAGGTTAGTGGAATTTTTCTGCAACACATTATCCACAATACAGCTTATGGACTTCTTTTCACCCAATGTACATACTGCCGTTTTCCCGGCCCCCTCCTGCAAGGAAAACATTCTGTTATGCAGCATGTTAACCACATTGTCATCAATTTGTTCACCGTCAAGTCCATATCGCACAGTCTTTTTAGTGGTCTCACCACTCCATGGATTGTTATGACAGTCCTTTGTTGGGGACACCTACTGTTGTGCCCTCAAAGTGCTGTAGTCAGCCTCCAATACAGACCAGTGGGGTTTTACTGGCCACTTTGCCACTGGACACCCGTACATACAGAAGTCTATTTGTAGACACCTCCAGCATGGCTCTTTTTGGTTGCCTCCTGCAACGGCTGCCATCTTGACTGCACAGTCCACAATGAATAAATAAAGCAACAAGTTCACCAACTTGCATCGAAGATGTCCTCAGTCTGGTTCGTTGTTACTCCCACATCAACCACAATTTTTCGGCCCCCTGGCCCTTTACATGCTTCTCCAGCAGCAACTGTACACTCAGCCTCCTGGCCGTTTAGACTGCCTCCATCAGACGTTTATATAAGAAAGAGATCCGGCAGCACTTCAGGATGCAATGAAAAATCCAATGGTTGTTTATTTACCCATCACCCACAGACAGCGACGTTTCGGCTTGAATAAGCCTTCTTCAAGCCTTCTGAAGAAGGCTTATTCAAGCCGAAACGTCGCTGTCTGTGGGTGATGGGTAAATAAACAACCATTGGATTTTTCATTGCATCCTGAAGTGCTCCCGGATCTCTTTCTTATATGGACTTTTGATTTGGAGGTATTGGTTTGGATCTCCTTACTAGCGATTGCACATAGGTCTAACCCCTATTGGGATGTCTTTTTTGTGCTGCTGATTCAACTTCTTTGATAAAATTGTGACTTCTCCATCAGACGTTTGTCACCCCTAAGGCAACTGCAAATTCAGCCTCCTGGCTCTTTAAATGCCGCTTTGTGCGCCACTCCACTTGTGCCAGCGCATCCACCACCATATGTAAGCAAGCGGGGTGCACTTGCCTGCAGATCACCAACTCTCAGACTGGAATGGGCACCGAGCACGTAGAAGAACTCTCTGGAGACGCAGATTTCCTTTTAAACCTGGCTCCTGCCAGTCTTTATTCACAGTACAACTAAAGTAAACAGAGTCCATATAACGTTCTTCAACAAAACATAAAAGTCCACATACACACCCCACCTGGGTGTCAAGGTTAGGGTGGTCACCCCTGTCAGACTCTGGCCTTTCCTAGGCCACTGGCCTGCAGCAGCTTAGCTCTGCTGCACAGGTCCTCTCTGGCTCTCTCAGCCAACATCTCCCTGGGTGTAGAAGGAATGTACCATTATATCCAACTTCCTGACTACACCTATGGGCGTTTTCCCTTTTCTCATGCACCAAAATGCTTGTCTGTTGCCCCCTACAGGCCATTCTCTGTAGTGCACCTCTACAACAGCTTTTGCATAAAGCCACTCCCTTTCTTTCTCCATAAAGGTCTATGTTTTTAGAATAAACTTAGAATTCTTTGGAATACAACCTGTGTGGTGTGTCACATTTACTTCTCCAGGCCTGCTATACATTTGCCATTAATTTGGAACCCTAGCAACATATTATAGGGGTTCCTGGAATATCCCTAACAGCTTTACAGCAGCTTCATGTATCATTCACACAAAGGAAAGGAAGGGACCTATTGACTTGTATGGGAGACTGTTCTAGGCATGCTCTGTGACCTATGCAGAGGTCATTTTGCAGGAAGGAGGAGTAGATAGAATTTAGACCTCATTTGAATGGTGGCTCCTGTGTTATTTACATATAGGTGTTACCTTTCAGTATAATCCTACCTGTGATGCTAGTGAGATAACTGCTGCAAAGCTTTCCCTACAGAACAGGAAGTGACAGACTCATAATAGACTCTGTGGTAAGTGGGAAAAATGCAGAATTTTAGGAGTTTTTTCTTTTAAAATACAAATTAAGACTAAAAGTAAAAAAAGAAAATCACCAAAACTTAAAAAATATGTCTAACACAAAAATGTGATTTATATAACAGGTTATTTTCTGATAGCATATTCCCTTTAAAGGGGTTGTCTGAGAAAATATTTTTTACAACTAGGTGCCCCACGGCATAGCTCAACTCTTCCTGCTCTCCACGTGTCTCTCAAAGGTAGCGTTAGTACTCCTCGCTGACGTTATGTGTTGCAGGCTGTATTCAGCCTGTGCAGCCCCATAAACAGGCTGCTGCAGACAATGACAAAGCTCAGCGACGATCGCTGAGCTCTATCATTGGCTGCAGCAGCAGGTTTATGGGACGTCACAGGCTGCTCCAGCCTAAAAACAAAATAGCACAGTGGAGAGCCACAGTGGGCGGAGGACATGCGGGGAGTGAGGAGAGGTGAGTGTCAGTACCTTTTATTATGTTGTGTCATGAAGGACCAGTTTGTATGCCTCAGACAACCCCTTTAATACTAGGGAATTTCAATTCTCTGAAGGCAAATCAAAAATCCACTAGGACTATACAATTATTAACAAGGTTTTCCTGTTACATATTACTATAGATATTAAAAATTAAATGAGCTAAGCAGCCTGAGCACAAAGCTTATACAGGACATGAAAGGATTTGTGCTATTCATGTATTTAGCTCACAGAGGATTACCTGGTTACACTGTAGTAAACTCTCAGCTCTGAGACGCATTAATATTTTTATTGCAAATGCCTTTGTATTGTGTGGCCTAAAACTAAATCCAAGAATTCAATTGCTGTTCCTGAGATTATCATTGGGAAAAAAGTCCCCATAGGTTCTCAATTGAATGTTTGGTGAAACTTGTATATACTCTAATTCTGTACATATTGAAATCATAATTAAGCCTTTATTCACACCAGCATTTTTGCACCGCTAATTTTGCCGCAATTAAAAATCGAGACCATTTGAAGCATTAGTTTTGAATGTATTCATACAGATGAGCGATTCTTAGCCGCATAAAACATGTTGCGCCAGGAATAACAGGACATCGGTGACTGAAAACAGCGACTGATTCTATACGCAGTCAGAAAAGATAGGTCTTGCTCTATCTTTTTGCCAATATTCGCTGAAATCTCCCATAGACTGCTATGGGAGCTGAAAAATAGTTTAGTTGCGGCCGACGCTGGGAAAGGAAGACAGCCATCTCTTTTTATCTATTAGAAGACATTCCGAGGATTTCTGCTGACCGAGGGATTTCCACACTGTGTATATTTTCGCTGATACACTGCATCCGCCTGTGTGAATGAATGAGAAAACGCAGCTAAAGCTTGGGATTTGATTCATTCATACGATTTGCAGCTGCAATGTGGCAAACGTAAAAACACATCGCTCGTTTGAAGGAGGCCTAATACTGCTGATTCGAGCAATATAAATTGCAAATTTGGTAAAATAGTAATAATATAGCACAGTTGCCCATAATCACATTGGCTTAGGGCCCTTCAACATGGAGTGATTATCGTTCAGTTTATTGCTGGCCCAGCAGGCACTACAGGACACTAGCAGCACACTTGTCCTGTCTCACATGTCTGTATGCCGTTCCTGGATTAACTTGCCATCTGTGGGAGAGACCCTGTGTCTCCCCTTCTGCTCTAAGATAGAACTCATCACTGACGTCAGCTGGTCTCATTGGCTGACAGTCAGGTTTAATCTCACTGGTGCAGAACCCCAAGGGTAGGAAACAAACATACAAGTCCCTATGCAAGTGGGCGGGTAGAGAGAAAGATGATAAAAGGAAGTGACGCAGTTAGCAGACTCAGTCAGAAGAGAGTAAGGAGGAGGTTGCAGTCCTGTAGTCGGCGAGGATGAGTATTCAGCAAGTATTCCCAGCCAAGGTAGAGTGTAGTGGACAACCCGCTTCCTTGCTATTCTACAGCATCTTCATCTAACAGTGAGTTATAGCTATCCGGTGAAACCAAAGCCAGGATCAGCACATAGTCACTAGTCTCTCTGCCTCACCAATAGACCTTCTGTTAAAGCAAACTAAAAATCTGTTCAGCAAACTTCACTAGTGGGGAAAATTGTCTAGTAAATCAGTCTTCAGCTAGATAATAGAGCGTTGAAAACCAGCAAATCATTAAATCAATCTTACTGTATCTTGCCTGTATTATATCGCATCCCTGTTCACCTGAGATAAAGCCCTCCACAGAAAGTTGTACAGTTAACCAGCAGGACTGAAGGAATCTCCTGTCGTGGCTATCACAGTCACAGCAGAAGATAGTAATTTTTTGGGATGGAGGGCTTGAAATATAAGCCCTACTTCAAAAATAGTCCATGTAGAAAAAATAAAATTAAAAATAATAATACATCACCTTAAAGCGCTGTCATCTCCGACACGTCTTCTAGCAGGTCCTCGACACTCTTCTTCTGCTTCTCTTCTGGCCGGGGATTGAAAAGTCCCCGTCTCCTGAATCACTACCTCTGATTGGCTAAGCACTGTGACCAATCAGAGGCAGCACTTTCAGTAGACGGGGATTTTCAATCCCTGGCCAGAAGAAGAGTGCAGGGGACCTATCAGAAGACGCACCGGAGATGACAGCGCTTTTAAAGTGATTTATTATTATTTTTTATTTTATTTTTTCTACAGTTATGGACTATTTCGTGGTAGGGCTTATATTCCAACCTTATATTGTCACAGTGGCAGGGGAATCTTGCGATCCTCTCCCATTGACTTCAATTGGGCCGGTGCATTTCCTCGTCAGTGTGAAGGCACCCTTAAAAATCAAATGGTGATCGGCCTATGTAAACAAGCAATCTATGAGCAACTGCCTGTTTACTATGAATGGATGCCGGCTGCTGGTTCAATCTCCAGCCCGCTCCGCCTTTATTTGCATGGAAGTTATAATTGTTGGGACAACTGTCAGGTGCTTAGCAATTGTTCTGACCCATATAATAAAGTTATCATGTCATTTTTGTTGCAGCTTGTGCGCCGTAGAAACAAGACGCTCTGAAAGATGGCAGAATGTCGTTTTTTTTTTTCATTTTACTCCACTTAGAATTTTTTAAAAGTTCTTCAGTACATTATATGGTACATTAAAAAGCACCATTGAAAAATACAACTCGTTCTGCAAAAAACAAGCCTTCATACAGCGACGTCAATGGATAAATAAAGGAGTTACGATTTTTTTAAGGGGGAGGGAAGGAAAATGGGGGAAAAAAGGGGCTGCGTCATGAAGGGGTTAAAGGGGTTTTCCAGTGAAATTCTATTGATGTCCTGTCATCAGGATAGATAGCGGATAGATCATCAGGATAGGTCATCAATATTTGATTGGCCGGGGTCCACTGCTCGAGACCCTGACCGATCAACTGAGTGGGGACATGCCACATAACTCCCAACCAAGGGTACTGTAGTGGCCGCCACTTGTAACTGCAGGCACAGCTCTCATTTAAATCAATGAAAGCTGTGCCTGCAGTTACAAGCGCCGGCCACTACAAAACTATTGGCTGGGTGTTATGTCCCATTAAGACAGGACGACAGTCAACAACTGCTTGGGCGCTGACGTCACTGCTAAGGTTGTTAGTGCTTATGTAGAGTGTTTAGACAGGTGGAGTTTACCGCCGGATCGCTGTGTTTTCGCTGGTTTCTTGTTCAGGGTTTCATATTCTATGTGACGTGCTGAGTGGGGAGCAGAGGCGTAACTATAGAGGATGCAGGGGATGCGGTTGCACCCGGGCCCAGGAGCCTTAGGGGGGCCATAAGGCCTCTCTTCTCCATATAGGGAACCCAATACTATGAGTAAAGCATTATACTTGGAGGCCCTGTTACAAGTTTTGCATCGGGGCCCGGGAGCTTCAAGTTACGCTCTGCACTACGCATACACACCGGCTTGCTGGCCGAGACACTCACGGCAGATCCGAACAGGTGTATGGGTCTCTGGCTGGGCACCGGGTCTGATTTTGCAGTCGGAATCCAACTCAGCCGTGGAAAAAAATTAAACTAGTACAGCAAAAAAAAAAAAAAAAAACATAGAAATTTGCTATCATAGTTACTCTACTGATCCATCGAATAAAGTTATCATGCTATTTTTGTTGCAGTTTGTGCGCCGTAAAAAGGAGACACAAGCAAAGACGGTAGAATTTAGGTTTTTTTTCCATTTTACTCCACTTAAAAATTTATTTACTTTTTTCAGTACATTATATGATACATTAAATAGTACCGTTGAAAAAATACAACTCCTCCCGAATAAAACGAGCCCTCATACAGCTACATCGATGGTTAATAAATAAAAGAGTTATGATTTTTTAAAAAGAGGGTCGGAAAAGACTAAAATCGGGTAAAAAAAGAGTCCTTATGGGGTTAAATGCATCCTCACACCTGACCCTTTGTTTTGCTTGTAAGAGATTGGAAAGAGAAGTAATTATATGTTAGAGCTTTATACACTACAAAAGAAAATGGGTTTTATTGTTTTGGAAATCAGAGTCTTCATTAATATAATAGTCTACTAAGTCGAGAGAAATCTACAAGACTTAAGACAAACATCTGTTCATGTTAATTCATTAAGTTTATTGTTTAGTTGACCAGAATCCCGAAGGCTGTGGTCTCCAACTAAATAAAGTGAAAAGATGGTCCATCATTGTATGACTAATACTAATAGTTTTAAAAAGCCTGCTGTTTGGCGAGTACCTCTCCTACTGTATAAAGTGAACAAGTGTAGCATATTACACTGCAAGCTACAATTTAATTGACTCAACTTTAAGTAGTCTATGTAAAGATAACACTGACCTACGTGAAGACAAAGTTGAGCAAACCGTGTGACGTGCTGTTACAATTGTACTTCTGTATTGCTGCTATTACAAGATAAGGGTGAGCAGTCCTTGATGAGGTGGTATCAAGGACTTTGGCTAAACAAAGGAAGTCAATGTGCGACAGCAGCAGACTAGCACAACAGCAGAGCTTCAAAGTTCAGAAGAAAATTGAATGGCGAATTAACATGTCCAGATATCCCGCTCTAGTCATCCAACCAATATAAAAGAGCATTTGACAGCATCCATTCAGGTGAAAAAACAACTCACATTTTTATTCATGTATTTCACACGTGCGGTGATGGTTCAACCTTCAGGAGGCGAGGGTTGAAACTTCGCTACACATGTTGCCTACATCAATAACATGTGAGTTGTTTTCTCAGCTGAATGGATGCTGTCACTCTTTTATAAGGACTTTAACTGAGAGTTTTTGACTATATGGTGGTCTAGGACCATACTCCTGTGGTGAAGAGAATTTGGGGATGTGCATGCATACATGACTGAGGATGATTGGGAGCAAATTCTATAAAAAGTATTTGTTTATCAGTCACAAGGACCCATAGAGGTGCCAGCCAAATGTATGAAGAAACTTGTGTAACCCCACAAGAAAGGCCTAGGTGGGTCTGGCTGTAGCAGAGGGTAGCCTCCTAGAGACCTATAGCTGTTAGTAGGTTGAGTGAAAGCAGGCAGTCACTTTGCTGTAACCTGACCCTTGCTGGAATTGTGGAGTATTGTAAGGTACCCCAGAACCCATAATCATAATGCACTGTTAATTTATTGCAATGCCTGACCACATAGACTGCTGCTATATGTTGCAGCAGATTTCTAGCATTATTTTGGATTTTCCTCTCAGCTTTCTCTAGCACTAGTGGGAGTGTCTATGAAAATGTTCTGCTACCTGTTGTTTCTGTTTAGCAATTAGGGAGGGCTTTTGTTCCTGTCATGGCTGTGGACCTGTGCTGATTATTCTCAGTCTTCATCTGATGTTTGTTGGAATCAGAGTTGGATCTTGGTCTCCTGTCTTTCCCTGCTCATCTCCAGCTAAGTACTGTGTTACGGCACTCTGACCCCCCGAGCGCCAGATGGGCTGCCCTGAACTTACCACACCCCACTGTCCCTGCCTACTTGCCTCAACCTGGCTAACCCCAGGCGGACAACTGGGCGGCGGTCCCTACTCTGGCTAGGGACCTGGCGACTACCTAGATGGGACTACCTGACGGGGGACAGAGTGCCGACAGGAAGGCAGATGGAAGTGACCAAACAGAAACAGACTGAACTGCAGACAAGCTGGAGGAAGCTGACAGGCAAACTAGGAGCTGTCTGAGACTAGCTGCAGACAGACTAACTAGACGCTGACAGAACCAATAACTGGCAGTGAGCTCAGATCTCACTGCAACGCCAACCACAGCATCCCTAGTGTGAGGGTATATATATATATTGCCATATGTTTTTTATGCTTTTATACCTATATGCAAGTTTTATTCAATTCCAAATGAGAAAAAACTTATATGTCGCCTTAACATCAGATATTCCAAGGCTTTAGAAGGCTGAGAGAGATGTTCTAGAAATTCAGAGAAGATACGGAACCAGACACAAGGCCGCGTGTACTTGGCCGTTTTCCCAGAAACAAGATATCAAGATGTTCAACCATGTACATAATTTTCACTGTCTTAGGCCGGAAATCCGGACTTCTTAGAATTGAGTGGGTGATTCTTTGCACTGGAGTTAATTGAATACGTGATTTTCTGTACGTAAGCCAGAGGCGCCAGTATCAAGATAATGACTGTTATATGATTTTCACTGTCTCAGTCCGCAAATCCGGACTTCCCATATATGGTTATGAGCCCATCACCCCCTTGGGGATGGGACAAAGGGTATAAGATCTCATGTAATCTGTAATAAAGCACGTCGACGTCGGCACAGCCGAGAGCCATGTCCCGTGTGAGAAACTATACCAGACCTCTGTGTGGTGTCTATTCTTACCGCCGGCAACGGGGCAAGTGGGGTGGGCCTGATTGGTGCTGTACTTAGAATATTTTATTACCCTGATAAATGGCGCAACCAACTGGGGCGGTAAAATCGGAGCTTACAGCGCAATTCACCCGGATCCACGCCACTGAGAAGCCGTCCTGCTGCAAACCGAGCCTGATCAACTCACTTAGAACTCCAGGTAAGGCCAGCATATATTTATGTTGTGTTTTATACTGCGAGTCTTGCAGCAGGACTGACTATCTGTGGTTTGTGACCGGACGGGTTGGGTTAAGAGTTCTACACGGTAACTCGTGTGGGCTCCGGGTTTGCCGTCATGGACCACTGACCGTGATATGCGCACCAATCGGTCACCCAGAAACTAGTCTGTAGTCTATTTGTTGTTGAAGTCCGTAGCATTTTAACGATAGTGGAGATTGTTTGATTGTTTGTTGTATCTGCAGAATTTTTTTTCTCTCTTTATTTTCATTTAATCTCACAAGAGAAGGGACCCTCAGTTTAGTTTAGTTAGTTGTTAATGGTTTAGCAGAGAGGGATGCATTTTGTGAGATAGGCCTCATAAGAGAAGGGACTCTCGGTCGGTTTGCCTTATATATGGGGCTAGCGATTTGATTTCAGAGAGATGCATTTTATGGGGCTGGTTCCATAAGGAGAAGGGACCCTCGGTTGTTCTGCCGGTATATAAGGGGCTGACAATTTGAAAATTAAGAGGGATGCATTCTATGGAGCGTGTTATTTTTATTGTTGTTGTTGTAATATGCGTAAGATCTTATTAAAGAAGACAGAGCCCCTCAAGGGCTGCCGCCGTGTGGATGAATCTGTAGAATGTAAGAAAACTCTAATGAAAATGTGTGACACCGACCCGCACGGCAGATTACAAAATGGTGTCTGGGAGGAGGTCTTTAGGACCGAGAGGTGCCTTGGAAGATCAAGGTTTGCTAGAAAATACTGGAGGGGGAGGAAGAGAGAGAGACAGTCAGAGAAAGTATGTACACATTATTTGTTTAAGAAAGTATCCGTAAGTGAAATGTTGAAAAGTACAGTAAGTGATCAAGAGGGCGTCAGGAGAGTGTCTATTAAAGGTTATATTGGCAGTTAGGTAGGGGAGAGAAATAAGGGGAGCAGGCAAGTCGATAACAAAGGTACAATGCATGTGATTTGTTGGCAAAAAGAGATGAAAATGTGTATAATACAAGATAGATAATAGATATGGATATATATGTGTATATATGTATATACTGTATGTGCAAATAGTGCAAATAGTTAACTGAGCTTGCTTTTAGATGAGAGAGATTGTTGACATGTAGCTGCAGTCTCTGTGTAAGCCTTCCAAGGTCAGGAAGATAACAGCGAGAGAGAAAATGCAATAACAACCTTGGTTAATATCGTTGCTTGCTTACAATGAATTGAAATGAATTTAATTAGTTATACTGTCTTAGTAGGCAGGGAAATATAGTAATTTCTAATGTATATTCTTACTTATACAGGGGTTGAAAATGAATGTTGCAAGGTCCCAGGATATGTGTTAATTATGATTTCAAAATGCAGGCAATAGTTTAAGCTAAAACTTATTCAGTCTGTGTTTCATATTCGCGGAGAGATAACAGTCAGGGTCACAGAAACTAAAACACTTTAGCGTTTAATACAGCATATAATAGCTTCAGTAGATAAGAAATATAGAATGTATCAGCAAACTTTTTTTCACATAATTTGTCATAAATAGCGCTCATTCACAATCTCATCTCAATGGAATCATGTACTTCATAAGAAAATAGCACTCACCTCAATGTTTTTCAACTGATGTATGTATGTTTGTCAAACTTTTTTTGTCCGTGCATCTGTGTGTACTGGGACACCTTCAAGGGGGGTGACGGAGCAAACTTGAGAGCATGGATGGATGTGAGTTAGTGACCCGTGTTCGAGCTGTGGTGGAATGTGTGATGTGGATAATGACTGGGGATAAAAGTCCTCCCCATGCATGGGACTTTGCTTGGTTGAGATGTGGATGCTTGGACTGTTACGCTGAAATGGAGCTGAGAAGACGGACGCACGGAGCCAATATCGAAGGGGTGGAGCTAGATGATGTAATAGTACGTAGTAATGTTTCATCCCTCTTGTACAAGGGAGGGGGTGAGGATCTTGAACAGCTAGTAAAAGTTTTTTGTTTTGTTTTTTTTCTCCTGTCTGAGATTTGATAAGAAATTGCAGGCAGGATCAGACTAATAATGAATTCACTTAAAGGGATCTCACATTTCAAATATGAATAGGTCTTTGTAGGTTATTCTTCCCCGATGTAACTCATGTTTCTGTTATTGGTGCTAACATCTTACAGGCCTTATCTGCTTCCATCAAATCTTTTTACAATGTTGTACTAACTTAAACCCGGCTACTATTGTTCCAATTGCGTACCCTGGTTTAAAGGGGGGGGGGGGGGGAGGAGAAGGCATAGGTGATCTAGGTATTGCAAGTCAGCCATTTTTAAATTTTTTGCAAGTCATTTTTAAATTTTTAAATTTTTTGCAACAAGATTCTGATCTTTTTGAAATAGAATACCAGCCTGATTGTCTAACAGTGATGCAACAAGAAAATTTAAGTTTAAAAAAAAAAAGTTACTGAAAGCCCTTGTTAATAATGCATATTTTGAGTTGTTTTTTATAGATGGTACCCAGGGTGATTGACGACTCCACACTGGATATACGGTGGTTACACAACAAGATGTCCTATAAAGCAGAATGTCTCCGCATGTCGCAGTACAAGAAGCGGAACTAAAAGCACTCACGGAGGCGTGTAGAGTGGAGGAAGGTAAGACGGCAAACATTTACACTGACTCCCGGTATGCATTTGGCATAGCTCATGATTACGGCCCAACATGGAAGGCCAGACAGTTTTTTACCACAGCAGGACAGCCAATTAAGAATGTTGCAGTGGTGCAGAGTCTCATGGAGACCCTACTTCTACCTGACAAGGTGGAAAGCTCACACCAATTCCTACACCGGAGAAACAAGAGGCAATGCCATCACAGACCAAACAGCAAAAGCAGCGGCCCTCAAGCCGTGGAAAAAAGAAGAAAAGAAGACTTTGATAAAAACTTGGACTTTGATAAAAACTTGGACTTTGATAAAAACTTGGACTTTGATAAAAATTTGGACTTTGATATGCTAAAGACTTTACAGTTAAAAGCCAGCAAAGAAGAAAAGGAAAAATGGACTAAAAAGGGATGGTGTATGGTGAACAGTCAACAGCACTTGCCCACCATAGTCCCTGTGCCCCATGATGGCCCAGCTGACGCACGGAAAGACGCACCTCTCAAAGCAGTAATGATGTCGACGCTTGAACGAGGACGGGTGGCTCCTTGGTTTTCTGTAGCTGCTGCATCATTTGTCCAATTTTGCATGATCTTTGCCGTAAAGCAACAGGGCAGAAGTAAAATTTGCCACATCACACTTGCCTAGGCCACTCTACCCATTTCAGGGATTGCAAATTGGCTACACTCAGCTCCTACTTGTTGGGAAGCATGAATATGTGCTTGTTGTTGTTAATGTTTTTCAGGTTGGAGACCTACCTTGTTACCAAAGTAAATAAGCAGGTAATCGCACAGAAGCTCATGAATGAGGTAATCCGCAGATACGGGGTATCGGAAGTGATTGAGTCAAACAAAGGTACACACTTCACAGGTGAAATAATGCAACACATCATGTCTGTTTTTGGGTATATTCCAAGCTTTTCACACACCCTACCGTCCACGGAGTAGTAGGAAAGTAGATACAAAAGGCAATAGAGAAAATGGGCAAATTTTGAATTGAGTGTCTTCTATTAGTTTTTCTTTTTTCCAGGAGGATACATGCCACAGTAGCAGAGTTTGGGGAATGATTTTTTGTTAATTTTGTCATAGGTTTCTCCAAGGAATTGTCAATAATCCATTCTGCAGTCTCTGCTTTTCTCCCAGGTCCTACAGATGAGTGTCACAATCTAAAACCAGGTGACAGGGTCTATGTGAAAAAGTTTGAGAGAGAAACCCGGTTTAAAGGTCCTTACCAGATGTTGCTCACCACCCCAACTGCAGTCAAGCTCGAAGGAAAGCCCACTTGGATCCACACTTCGCACTGAAAGAACTAATGATCCTGCATATCCTTTACATGCTATGATGTGGTACAATTCCTCTAACACACACCTTTGACTACTGTACACTAGCCCCCTGTTTCAGAACAAATTAATACAATCAATAAGAGTGCACTGAGGGTTAGAATGCAACACTGCATCGTGCTAAGAGAGAAGTTGACGCTCCAGGTGGTAACTTTGATCCACATGTATACATAGATGCAATAGGAGTGCCAAGGGGGGAGCCAGATGAATTTAATTCTAGAGATCAGGTTAAAGCAGGTTTTGAGTCCTTATTTGCTTTTATCACTGCTAATAATAATGTAGATTGGATGAATTATATCTATTACAATCAGCAGAGGTTTGTAAACTACACCAGGCATTCTTTGCAAGGGTTAGCTGACCAGTTAGGGCCCACTGCATCCATGGCGTTCCAACATAGAGTGGCCCTGGATATGATTTTAGCAGAAAGAGGTGGGGTATGTAATTTCCTGTTTGTGTATTATCCCTTTAAGGTGGCCAAAATTTCCCTTGTTTGAAAAAGATGAAGAGCCAGTTCCGATAATGCCAACCACATACGTTACCAGAAGAATGGAGAAATGTACTAGTACTGCGCCGCCTCAGTCTCCTAAGATGGACTGTCAGTGGACTTCCCATTTGCCTAGGGAAAGTGCAGAAGACCTTAGGTTCCGGCGAGGGCACACCCTGTGGGGTGTTAACTCGTACAGATAGAGGGTATGGATGCCCGGAAATAAGCCCAGGGAATCCATGGCCTCCTTCTGAGGTGAGGTAGGGATCCCTCCCCTTTTAGGAGTAGGGACTTACGGGCAGTGGAGAAACCCTGACGCAAGGGAGAGACGACCGAGGAAGAGTGCAAGGTCTGATGCTTGATCTCCATATTAAGTTTTTTAGGGGGGTTTGTGAGGGTATATATATATATTGCCATATGTTTTTTATGCTTTTATACCTATATGCAAGTTTTATTCAATTCCAAATGAGAAAAAACTTATATGTCGCCTTAACATCAGATATTCCAAGGCTTTAGAAGGCTGAGAGAGATGTTCTAGAAATTCAGAGAAGATACGGAACCAGACACAAGGCCGCGTGTACTTGGCCGTTTTCCCAGAAACAAGATATCAAGATGTTCAACCATGTACATAATTTTCACTGTCTTAGGCCGGAAATCCGGACTTCTTAGAATTGAGTGGGTGATTCTTTGCACTGGAGATAATTGAATACGTGATTTTCTGTACGTAAGCCAGAGGCGCCAGTATCAAGATAATGACTGTTATATGATTTTCACTGTCTCAGTCCGCAAATCCGGACTTCCCATATATGGTTATGAGCCCATCACCCCCTTGGGGATGGGACAAAGGGTATAAGATCTCATGTAATCTGTAATAAAGCACGTCGACGTCGGCACAGCCGAGAGCCATGTCCTGTGCGAGAAACTATACCAGACCTCTGTGTGGTGTCTATTCTTACCGCCGGCAACGGGGCAAGTGGGGTGGGCCTGATTGGTGCTGTACTTAGAATATTTTATTACCCTGATACTAGTACCATGTCTAACGACATTTTCTCCATCACCAGGAATGATAGTTCTTCCGAGTGGGAACTCCCCACCGTGAACTGTAAGACCGGGGTCCTCCATCGTACCAAGCCCGTAGCAAGAGGGATAGCATCAATGCTAGTAAAACGAATTGGCATCTTCAGCGCCACAAATTCAGCCATCAGGGGTCTAACGAAACGCATGCTTATCAGGTTAGCGGCTGCTCCGGAATCAATAAACGCCTGCCCGGGGCGGGAAAAGTTCCGGAATCTAACCTGACAAGGTACCAGAAGTTTAGGAGGTACCTGTAGTCCTAGGCGATCCTCCCTGCAATCGCCTAGGACTTGGAGTTCTTCCGCTGGTTCAGAATGTGGGCGCTCAGGCTTCAGGGGGCAGGTTATCACCCGATGTCCAGCTTTCCCGCAGTAGAGGCAGAGATGATGCAATAAACGAATCCGGCGTCGCTCTTTGGGGTCCAGCGGGTCCACCTCCATTGGCTCGGGAACAGAGACTGGTACGGAAGAGGAGGGAACAGGACAAACGACCTCCCTAACTCTACGGGCCTGTCTATCTTGCTTCCCAGTCCTGAGCCTCCTATCTGCCTTCACCGCTAGCTCCATAGCCTCCTTTAAGGACCCGGGAACGGGATGGGAAATCAACAGTTCTTTAACCGCGTCCGAGAGGCCCTGCAGAAAAACATCTTTCAGAGCGCTATAATTCCATGTAGTATTACCCGCATAGCGTCTGAAATTGGAGCAATAATCCCCCACACAAAGCGACCCCTGATGCAGCGCCAACAGCCGTGAAAACACCAACCCCACTCGGTCCGGTTCGTCGAAGATACCCCCGAGTTCCTGAAAAAAGGAGCCCGCCGACTGCAGGCAGGGGGAACCCTCGGGAATGGAAAAAGCCCAGGTCTGGGCAGAGCCCCGCAGCAGGGACATTATAAGCTCGACCCTCTGGGCCTCCGACCCGGAAGAATGGGGACACATCCGAAAAAACAGGCGACACGCCTGTTGGAACACAGAAAATTTGTTCCTCTCTCCGGAGAACACCTTGGGAAGAGGGCACTTGGGTTCGGGACTGGTTGAGGCGTCCGGCCCCTGTGACAACACCCACTGCTCCTGGGCCACCATGCGAGCTGATAAATTCTGGATCACTGGCACCAGGGCTTGCAGCTGGTTTGCGAGGGAGCTGATCGCCTCCATGGAGAAAAAGTTTAAAGGGCCAGTTATTATGTTACGGCACTCTGACCCCCCGAGCGCCAGATGGGGTGCCCTGAACTTACCGCACCCCACTGTCCCTGCCTACTTGTCTCAACCTGGCTAACCCCAGGCGGAAAACTGGGCGTCAGTCCCTACTCTGGCTAGGGATCTGGCGACTACCTAGATGGGACTACGTGACGGGGGACAGAGTGCCGACAGGAAAGCAGATGAAAGTGACCAAACAGAAACAGACTGAACTGCAGACAAGCTGGAGGAAGCTGACAGGCAAACTAGGAGCTGTCTGAGACTAGCTGCAGACAGACTAACTAGACGCTGACAGAACCAATAACTGGCAGTGAGCTCAGATCTTTTAACTACAAGGTTCCGCCCAGGGGCGGAGAGTGGGAGGAGGCAACTCCTCCCACTGCTGCATAAGAAGGATGGAGGCGTGCGGGCGGCACCCTACGGGTGGACACACCCACGCCGCCGCCCACCAGCCGCTCCAAGCCACCAGGAGAGCCCCGACACCAGAGCTCCAGGACGCCGACGCTGGAGCGACGCGCGCCGACCGCGGGACCCTGCGCCGCCCTGCATGGTAACATACTGTGGTTATTGGTGGAAGTTGTATTCTTTCTTAGTTGCTTACTTCTGTTGCTGATAGAGACAGTGAGTGGCCAAGGGTTGTGGGTTGTGTGCGTTCTTATCAGGATTGGTCATTCACTATAGACAGGTAGAGTCTCTCATTCTAAGTTATATAGGAAAAGTTCCTTTTACCATCTTTTATACCACACATTTCCTGTTGTGGTTTATGTTCTTTGTTCCACTCTGTGAACATAGCCTAGGAACTGTTCAAGGGACTGATTTCAGTACATCCTAATCAGACGTGACAATATACTTCTAAAAAGTTATGCCTCTTTGTTCTCCACTTAAGATATTCAAAGACTAGGACCCTCGCGTATTGTGTCAACTATACTGAGAGATGACCACTTTTCATGTGACATTGGTTCTTTACTTTTGTCAACTGCAATAATATGAAATATTCAATAAAAAAGTGAATTGGAAAAAAAAGTGTTCAAAGTTCAACTACAGAGTGCAAACAAATTTACTTAAAGGGGTTGTCCCGCGCCGAAACGGGTTTTTTTTTTTTTCAACCCCCCCCCCGTTCGGCGCGAGACAACCCCGATGCAGGGAGGTAAAGAAAGCTCACCGGAGCGCTTACCTGAATCCCCGCGCTCCGGTGACTTCTCTACTCACCGCTGAAGATGGCCTCTTCCTCCGTGGACCGCAGCTCTTCTGTGCGGTCCACTGCCGATTCCAGCCTCCTGATTGGCTGGAATCGGCACGTGACGGGGCGGAGCTACACGGAGCTACACGGAGCCCCATAGAAGACTGCAGAAGACCCGGACTGCGCAAGCGCGGCTAATTTGGCCATCGGAGGGCGAAAATTAGTCGGCACCATGGAGACGAGGACGCCAGCAACGGAACAGGTAAGTATAAAACTTTTTATAACTTCTGCATGGCTCATAATTAATGCACAATGTACATTACAAAGTGCATTATTATGGCCATGCAGAAGTGTACAGACCCACTTGCTGCCTCGGGACAACCCCTTTAAATTGTGAGATATTTCTACATTATGCTTATATGCTTTACAAGAATGTGCGCTCATCTAAGGGGATTAAACCATAGGCACACATTCAAAGGATTTGTCCCAAAACTCAGCAGGGATTCTGGATAATTATCTGTACCTTGTTCTTGTTCTTTGATGGAACACATCTCATTAACAATTATATAACCAATCTAATATAACAGTGATGTGTTTCACATTCCTCCAGATACATAGTTTGCTGCACATTAGTTGTTCATGGGCTAATTTAATTCTATCAGGCTTGTTTGACATAATCTTGAAAATGAAAATCACCCATCCCTGCACACTCATATATCTATTAAGGGGCTAAACATGAGAAGTAGAAAATCTTTAAACCCCAAATTTCCACTGGTGATCATAAGAAATCCTGAGGTGTTTGCCAAAGGTCAATATTTTGCATTGTTAGATGTAATGTAATATGAAAGTCAAACAGTATGGTTTCTGAGCATGTGATATTTTATAACAGGAACCTCTTTACACAGATATTATTACATTGTCCTTGATCTGAACAGTGGGCTAAGCATTGTATGGAATTGGGGCCCATCACCCATACACTTATTAAAGGTGCTCTGCATATTTCCCATAACAGACTGAGGATCTCCCCACCGCTAATGCATCTACTGAGGGACCTATCCCCATCACTATGTCTTAATCCACCCTTCGCAGCAATCACAGCAGTGCAAATGCAGAGCATTCTGTCTGTCAACTTGTCTAAAGTTTCAGCTCTGATTGCAGCTCATTTCTCTACCAGCAACTCACGAAGGTGATTTTAGCTCATAACTTGTATATCTCAAACACACCTGCCCACATGATCTCAAAGGAGTTCAAGTGGATTGCAATCGAGACTCTGGGGTGGTCATGCAATGTTCTTCAGCAGCTATTGTCGTTCTTTTGACTGAACATACTTTTCATACCAATAAGACAGGTGCCACAAGGGATGGCATGGTACACCAGGATGTTGAGATAGCACTTGGAGTCCATAATTCTGTAGTGGCCCGAAGTAGAGAAAGAGACTGCCATGTAGTGTTCAGAGATACCTGTCCAAAAGTGAGTGTCAGTGGATTGATTCATCCTCCTGTGGTGTGTGTGTGTCCCAGACTGTGTGTGTCCAGGAGCAGAGCCATACAGATAACTTGGACTGTAGGCCTGGTGTCATCCTGTGTTGTTCCTCCCTGACCTCCATAATTTGTCCTTACTACACTGATGTGAGAATTTGTTGATCCTACAAATAAAGTCCAGTTACTGACCGTTCCCAGTGACTGAAGTTATTGAGTTACTCATGTGTGGACTCTATTATTTTTTCCTGTCGGACATTCTACGGAGTAAGGAACGATGGTGTCACCTGTGGACATGTCCACTACACCACCTATTCAGGTAACCGCTGCCTCAGCGTTGCCTGGAAAAGGCCTGTTGGTGCCTTGGCCAAGGCTACACATGTCCCTCAGGGGAGGAGTTGGTAGTGCCACCGTGACATCCCTAACAACTACCCCCACCATCTCCTCAGTGGTGTACCTTGTGTCTTGGTAGTTGCAATTCCTTTGAATTTTAAAGTAAGTCACCCACCGCACCACCTGCAAAACATCTCCAGACCATAGTGAAACCTCTTTCATACTTGACTGTATGCTGAATGCAAGCAGGAAGCATGCCCTCATCTGTTATACAAGGAATTATTTTTTTCCTCTTGGACCCAAAGACCTCAAATGTCAATTTGTCTGTAAAAGGACCTTCTTCCACTCATTCGTAGTCCATCTCCTGTGATTTTTAGCCCACAATAGCCTCTTCTGAAGCAATGGTTTTTGGGCTGCAACACATCCCTTCAAGCCAATAGTTACAAGGCAGCATTTGCTGGTGACTACTGATATGCTTTTCTTTCTCATTTTTTTCAGAACAGCACAAATCTGACAAGCAGTTTGAAACCCACTCTAATAAATTGGTACTCTTGTTTCGCAGTCACTTAAGGTTATTCAGGTCTCTGTTTTCAGTGTATCTCTTGAGGTTAAACTGCACTGAAACCTTCTCCAGGCTAGTAACTTTATGCAACCCTATGCCCTGCATTTATCAAAGTGGCTATGGCAGATTGCTTTTTAATTGATAATTTTTTTCTGGGAGCCATTTACTGTAAAAGACTACTTTACAGATTCTTCAAAAGTTTACTAATGCCAATTCTATCCATTCATGTCCGACTCTTGGATACTCTGTAGCCAGTACTCTCCATGCTTTTCTATTTTCTACAGCTTCTTTCAATTGCCTGTTGTCCATTCCTGTCTCCTTCTTGATGTCTTTTGTCTTCCCTGTTTCCTTTTACCACTGACCGTTCCAAGTAGTGTAGAGACCAAGAGGGTACTGCAGGGTAGCCGAATAGTCAACAAGTCCTGAATACCTGGCTGTGAGTTCTTCCAGAGACACAGCAGGTATCGTTCAGAGGGAAGATACTGTCTTTCCAAGAGATCGGGCTGAGGTTAGTCTGTCCAGCAACCTGGCTTTCTGATTGGCTACTTGTCAGTAAAATCTCTGATTGGTGGTATTGGAGGAGTCTAGCCAAGCCCGGGAAAGTGAACAAGATGGAGAAGGAAGTGTGTCATAAAAAGAGAGAAAGTGCAGGAAAGAGGCAGGAAGTGAAAGAGGAGTTGAGAAGTTGGTTGTTGGAGGTGAAGAAGAGAGGAGGTAGTGTGAGGAGCTGCAGCCATTTGGAAAACTACCAGAGGGCTTAAGGTGGAGGAAAAGTGCTGGGAATCCACTACAGTGAGGCCATTGACCACCATCTTATTCCCCGCTGTCTCCCCGCTAGGGCCCACACTTGGCCGCCACAGTAGCAGCTCTTTTTCCAGCAAATTTGTGTCCAAAAAAGGAAAGTCTGTTTCATGATCTCGCCTGCCAGGGACGACTGCGTATTGAGCAGGGATCTTGCTGACATCCCATTTTCTCTCTATGGCAGGACGTTTGAGCTTGCATAGTCTGACCCTGGCGTTAGCTATAAGGAGTTGATGATCGGACCCACAGTCTGCACCTGGTAGTGTTTTTGCTGAGAAGATTGAAACTTTCAATTTCTGCTGGCAGAGGATATAGTCTATTTGGTTGCGATACTGCCCATTTGGGGACGTCCAGGTGTAGAGGCATCATTTAGGCTGTTTACACAGTATGACAATACAAGGTGAAGACTGCAGTCCTTTAACTGTATACAGTGGTGATTAAGAAATCTGCATAAAAAAGAAACTGTCTTTATTGCCGATTACAAAACAATCACAATGCAGTTTTCATTTCACATTCTGCTCCTGGAAAAGGAAAGCTGTGCTGTGAGTGGTTGCTATGGGCGAGAAGGGCAGTTTCTGTCTTACACAGATTTTATAGGCCCGTTTCTTCAAATACTACAGTCTTCAAGGTTGTTTATATAAATAATGTATAAATATGATCCATGCGAGTGCTCAGAGTGTTTAATAAGTTGGCAGGTTGACTGATTTCTGTGCAAAATGCACGTCAGGTTTATCGTTTACTGAGAAATTGACGAATCTGGGGGTGTTTTGAAATTAATAAGAAGTAGTAAGGGTGATGGATAATGGGAGAGAAGTCCTTTCCTCCAGGCTTCGTAAGAAAAGCAAAACTTTTGTTGAAGTTTAAAATATTGAGTGCAATTTGACTTTATCTTAAGAATAAGGCTACTTGTGTAGTGACCCAAAGCTGAAGTGTTAATGTATATAAATGACTGTTGTGAGTGAATCTGGTATGCGTGTATGCCCTTTTAACTGCGTGGTTGTACATGTTGGGTAGTTTGTGGGTGGAGTTGGTAGAAGAAGGGAGAAAGAGAGAGATGGAGCTCAGAGAATGTAGTAAGAGGAGAAGGACGTCCAGCAAGAGGCTGAGGTGTACAGTAACAGTTCTCCAGTTATTCAAAAAGAGAAGAAAGAGTGATGGGATGAGTCTAAACTTCCATTTACATGGGACGAATATCAGGCAAATGATGCTCAACACTCGTCCGTGCATGTACTCGCTCCCGTGCTGTTGCACAGGAGTGAGTATCGTTGGCTCGCAGCCGGGCAACTGGAGCAGATTTCACTCCTCACTCTCCCTCGCCCCTCTCCATTCACTTAACACAGCGCCTGTTAAGTGCTGAATGGCTACTGTTTACACTGAATGATCATCCTTCAGATCATCTTTCATCGGTTAGGATGCATAAACGATAAAAGATGAGCTGAACGATCATCGTTCAGTGTAAACAGCAGCCATTCAGTACTGAACGGCCGCTGTGTTAAGTGAATGCAGAGGGGCGAGGGAGAGTGAGGAGTGAAATCTCCTCCTGCCATCCTGCTCCCCTGCTAGCCACTTTGTCAGAGAGCCAGTGATACTTGCTCCTCTGTTACAGTATGGGAGCGAGTACACACAGGGACGAGTGTCAGGCATCATTTGCCCGACATTCGTCCCATGTAAGTGGAGCTTAAAAAGAGAGAGACTTGCACAAATGTCTTTACAGTGTCAGAAGTGTAACTCCGCAGACGGCCTTGCAGATAACTGGGACTGAGGACATCTGGAGTTCAGAGGGAAAGAGTGTCTGCTAGTAAGCATATGAATCTGAGAGAGTGGGAAAAAAACAAAAAATCATAGCAAGAAAAAGTGTTATTTCTACAGAGCTGTTACCGCAAGTTATTGTTGAGAACATCAAAGCTGGAAAAGTGTGAGCAAAGTACAGCCGTGCACCTCCGGTTGTTTCCTTAAAACGTTACTGTTGGACTGTGGACTCTTTATTTTTGCGACATGTGAACAGCGGCCTAGAAGAGGTGCTGGCGTCACATGACAGCTGTGCAAGAAGTCAGGGCATCATAATTCTGGATGCTCCATTCATTTTTTCACTGCATGCGCACCCGAGTTAGACCATGCTGAGGCCACTGAGGGAAGAGATCACAGAGCCACCCATCGTAGTTTTCCTGTGGGCCTCCCGCTCAGGCCGCTGCACTTGCACATGGATGATTAGAAGTTGCGCCCGAGATTCTAGGCACAACTCACTTTGGACAACGTACAAACATCCTGTCCATGTGCCGTCTGATGTGCGAGACTCCGCACATGTACAGGTGCTAGTTTCTTACAAAAATCAGACACGAATAGGACTTGCTGGGATTTGTTCTTTACTTGGACTATTCTTTCAAGTAAAGAAAAGCCAGTGTACGTACACCCATGCATTTGAATGGGTGCTATCTCCGTTGAACTTTTGGACCAAAAAAATTGCTCCAAAAATTGGATGAAAAATCATCTGTGTGCAAAAAGCCTAAACCCAGCATTCTTGGGCTATTCAAGATGCAAACCATTATAAGACTGTATACCATTACGTTATAAACTATGTAAAATAATAGCATAGTCATTACAAATCCCCTGTGAAATCATGTTGGCAATAAACTTCTGGTTATGGCATGTTCAGTATAGTACATTAACAATAGGTCAGTATCCCATTGAGGTAATACATTCAGACTTTTAATAGCTGTTCATAACTGCTGATAAGAAACACTTTAATTCATCATTCCATTAGTCAATATTGCACCATAGAGAACTCAAATCCCCCAGCCAGGCCATAACGCCTAATGACATTTATGTGCTTGACTGTCCATGCAATCTTTCATATTTTATATAATTTAAATTAAATGGAATCTAATAGAAACATGACATTTTAAAATGTATGCAAATGTTTCTAATAGTAGAAAATTAAATAAAACAACAAAAATTATTCACTACAAGTGCATTAGGCTGGTTTCGCACCTGTGTTAGAGCTCAGCTCATGGTTTCTGTCTCTCTGCTCCAGTTTTGGAGGAGAGGAACTGAAATAAAACTGAAAAAACTGATCCGCTTTTTTCCCAATTGATTTCAATGGGGTATCAAAAAAATGTAAAGCAAACAGAAAGGCTTCCATTTGTTAAAATTTTTTTTAATAGCACAGTCTACAGTGTTACTTAATAATACATATATCTACAATATAATGAAACTCTAAGGCTGGGTTCACACACGGCAGATTCCCGACGTAAATTTCGCGGTTTGGCCGCAGCGAAAAACCGTGACATTTCCGCCAGGAGGACCGCCGCAGCTTTGAAGCGGCTCTTCCGCTGCAGCCGGCGCTTCCATAGAGGAGAGCGCGGCCGCAGCGGAGAAAAAAAAATAGACATGCTGCGTTCGGCAAATCCGCAGCTGCGGTCGGCAAAGCCGCGCCGCAGCAGCGGTTTCTGCCGGATTAGCCGCAGCGGATTTGCTGTCCTGTGTGGACGAGATTTCTGAGAAATCTCGTCCACTTGGCTGGCTAATCCCGGGATTAGTGGCCGCATGCGGATTTGCCACGTTGAAATTCCGCACGGGGGCTATTGGCTTACAGCTAGCTACCAATTACAGAGCAGTTTTAATTTTAAAGGATTTTTATTTAATCTACTCCATTCAAAACAGTGTGTACATAATGATTGTACAATTGTAATAAACAATAAAAACAATATACGCTGCTTCTGCCATGATTTTAAGTAACATTCTTCAAATATGCAGAGCTTTTGTCGGTATTTATAACATATATTCTCTAGCTGTGACATATACAAACTAACAACTGGAGAGGAAAAGATGAAGAAATAAAAAATGAGAGGGGAAAATAAGGAAGGGGAAAAAACAAAAAAGGGAAGGGGGGGGGGGGGGGAGAAACTAAGGTAACCTGGGAAGGATATCTGGCACTGGCAAGGCTTTTCCACATACTTGATGTTTCATCAGCTTTGGCGGATTAGGCTAAGCAAGCCAGTTAGGATCGGGTGGTGCAGCTGGAGAGCCAAGTATTCAATTCTGGGGAGGTGCAGAATTGAGTCCAGGCTGCCTAGGTAGCATAAAATTTCGTATGCCGCAGTTCATCCCTTGCACACAACTCCTCCATGTATTTCAAATTGTCTAAGGACTCTAGCCACATCAGCTTTGAAGGGGCAGTGGTGGATTTCCATCTCCTCTGGATAATTTGTTGCATAGCAAGTAGGAAAAATTGCAATAGGGATTTCTTGGCTTTTTGCTAATGATCTTGGAATCATTGACAACAAGGCCATCTCGGCAATCAAACTAACCTGGGACCTACAAACCGAGGCGTAGAGGGCACCAACCTCCTGCCAGAGGGGGTGTATTAGAGGACATGACCACCACAGGTGTATGAAGGTAGCCCTGTCTTGAAGACACCTCCAGCAGACATCCAGATACTGGGGGTAAATTCTGGCCAACTCTGCTGGGGTCCTATACCATTGAGTTAAACTCTTATAATTAAGTTCCTGCATCTTACTGGACACGTTCATTTTGTGAGTCAGGATGTAGGTTTTTCTCCACAACTCCTCCCGTGGCATACCACCTAGCTCTCCTTCCCATCTCCATTCTAAAGTACCACTCTTGTCTCCTGTATTGTCTTCAAGGAACTGTTGATATAGGGCAGAAATTTTAAGTGGATTATCGGGGGTCGATAGACACAATTTCTCGAAAGGAGTCACGGGTCACCCGAGGTGCTGGGAATCCCTGAGGGACCTAACATAATGACAAAATTGCAAGTATTGGTACCATGCTCCCGTCAGGGGGCGCCCTTCCTCCAAGATCTCCTGAAGGGACTTAAGCCTCGAACCCGTGAGCAGGTCACGAGCCCTAGGGACAGTGTCTGCTATCCTGCCCATTAGTGAGAAACCACTAAAGAATGCTGGAACATCTGGGTTACCAACCAGTGGTGTGAGAGGGGCCTGGTCTGAAAGCAAAGTGTAGAATAAGTAGCCTGAAGGGGACTAGCTACAGAATGTTTAGCAGGAAAGGGGGAAGAAGGCTCCCAAACACCAGAGCAGGCACATTCACGAAAGCATTGGGAATACTGAAGACAGTCTTTGTCATTATTTTGTCTTCCACTTGCCAGATTCTCTCTGGCTGGACATTTTAAAGGTAATCTGTCACCTCCTATAAACACCATAAATTAAGTTATGGTACTTATAGAATAGGTCCAGGGGGTATAATTTTCATACATACGGCCTCCCTGTTCCTGCACCGTCATCTCAGTCAGTTGTTACTCTGTCTATCAGTATGAGTCTTTACATTCAGTCTGTGCTTTTGCACTAGTCTGTTCTCTATAGGAGTGCATTGGCTGAATGAAAAGAGTCACACTGGTAAACTGAATGCTGACTTCCATTTGTGCAGGAATGGGGAGTCTGGTAAGTAAAAGAATTATGCAAATAAGGAAGATGGAACAATACCTCTGCAGTGCCACCTATTGGATGGCAGCATTCCTTCAAATCAATGCCAGACCCTTTATACAGGCCTTTATAACAATGATTGGGAATAGGAAATGAAGCCAGAAAGCCAACTTATCCACACCGCTTTTTGGGTGCTCTCCTTAAGGAGAGACGACATGCGTCTTGACCCACGTATAAAAATTATACCCTCCCCCAGAATACTTGTAGCTTTCCTATAAGCACCATAACTTGGTTTACAGTTCTTATAGGAGGTGGTAGGCTCCCTCTTTGCTAAGACACTCTGCTACCTCTCTGAGTGCAATATACAAGAGGCTAAATACTAATTCAAGTTTACCTAGGGTCATGAGATCCTGATAATCCAGAGCATGCGCTCTGAGCTGATTCAATTGTCTGCTTGCGCTCATGGCTGCCGGAAATGCATATTAGCGGCATCCATATGGCCAAGAGAATACTTAGGCCTCATGTCCATGGGCAGGTCGGATTCTGCATGTGGGAGCCTGTCGCGGAATACCACCCTGCCTGCAGTTGAGGACACTATTTTACCTGTGCGAATCTGGTCTTCTGTGTCCTGACCAAATCTTCTTTCCTCTACACGGCGGATGTGTGTGGGCTTCAATGGAAGCTGGCCGTGTGGCATCCGCAGTGAAATTTTCCGAACCAAAAGGTCTACAAATCAAATCCGCATGCTTTAATGCATTTGAAGACGGCCCATGTATCCCTATAGGTGGCTTGATTTGCGGATCGGATCCGCCCATGGATATGAGGCATCAGTTATAGAGCTACTAAGTTTGCAACAGATGGCTGGGATCAGACATTCCAGCTGGGAAGAGAGAACAATGTCAACTGCATTGGGAACCACAACTCCCGAGCAGCCTGTGGGCAAATAACCTGCTGGTGGGCCACAGGGACACTCCTGCTTCACCATAAATGAAGTTAATCAGAGAGCTCTGTCGTGACACCAGAAAGCACTATGGTGAGCACTAATTTTATTATTATTTGTGGCTGGCAATTAATTGTGATTTGTTTTGTTCAGACGCCAGTGCTCTTGTGCACAATTTGTAGTTGTGAGTGGTGAGGTGTGGAATAATACACAGAGCCACATATTTTGCTTAAATTGTTGTAACCATGATATTATTAAATAAGGCAGTGAGTTGAGGTAGTTTTCTTCATCACATTCAGTGCATAATAACTAATACACAAATTGCAACAGTGTAGAGACTTGTGTCTAACTCATTTATACACTGGGAGCTTACTCTGGATTTCTACTCTCTATCCTTCTTTGTATTTATATCTCTTTATTTCTTTATCTCCCTCTCTTTATACTTATATTTTTTAATTATTTTTTTAAATTCACTGTCAAAGTGTCTCTCCTTCCCAGTTACTCACGGTTTCTCAGATTTCTCTCTTGTTTCTCTCTTTCTCGCTCTGGGAGCTTACTCTGGATTTCTTCTCTCTATCCTTCTTTGTATCTATATCTCTTTATGTCTTTATCTCCCTCTCTTCATATTTACTTCTCTTTTATTTTATTTTTTTTATTCACCGTCAAAGCTGTCTCTCTTTCTCAGTTACTCACGGTTTCTCAGATTTCTCTCATTTCTCTTTTCTCTCTCTGTCATGGCTGATCTCTGTCTCTTTTCACTTCTCTCTCCTGCCTGCCACTTTCTTTTTTGGCGCTCCTCTTCTTGGTGCTCCTCTGCCTGTCACCTCTCTTTTCTCCCTACTCTTTACTTATTGCTTAAACTTATTCTGCCTCTACTCTCTGGCACTTGCTTTGCCTGGTACGTCTCACCCACCGACTCCTGCAACCATTGTCCGGCTAGTTATCGTCTCTGTCACCTGACTAGTTTGTCTGCAGCCAGTCACAGCCTATCTGGTTGCTACTGCCTCATCTGAGTCTCTATGCATTTTTTCTATCTTGTGCAGCTGGATAAAAAAATGTCCTAACTAGAGATGAGCAAGCACGCTCGTTTAAGGCTGCTACTCGATCAAGTAGCACAGCATGCGAAGAGGGATGGGTGGGGGTGGGGAGAGTGAGAGATATCTCTCTCTCTCTTCCCCCAGCTGACCCCTGCTAGCCACCCGCTGGTCCCTGCCGCCCTCCCGCATGCTGCTTGGGCGAGTATACAGTTACTCGATAAGACTGCTACTTGATCGAGTAGCAGCCTTAAACGAGCATGCTCGCTCATCTCTAGTCCTAACTGGTTGCTAGGTTACCTGCATCCCTTGTGTAAACTGACTCAGATTAAATCCTAGGGCTGGTTATTATATTGTTGGTACCCATAACTAAACAGTGCTATATAGTGCCTATTTCTAGGCCACTACAACTGTAGAGTTGGGTGGGGTGGGGGTGCAGCTGAACTGAATTCACTCTTGGTATGCCAGCAAAGCACCTTCCTCCTGCAGGGAAAGAAGAAAGAAACATTTAGTTATGGCTTCCTGAGGTTTTTGTGAGTGAAACCCCACCCAACCGCTGCAGCCAATAGCCACACGATCTTGCCAATAATGTCTGCAAGATTATGCAACTATTGGCCGCTACAGCTGGGCTCAGTTTCAGCCAAAATCATTTTTTTGTTGTGTGCAAATGCCGCCTGAGGGGTTTTATGGATTACTATTGAAGTTAATTAATTGATTAACTAAAGTTGTTCCTCTTTTGTCCTAGAAAGAAAAGAATGCTTGCTAACCCTTTTGTATGCTGCCAAGGGATGATATGGAGCAATGCCTTTGTGTCATTGTTCTTGTATTGACCCTAACATGATACTAATAAATGCTATAGCTCACCTTGTAAAAAAAAAAAAACTGTCACACGGCCCAATTGACAGATATTTTAAATAATTATGGGTCTCTAAATTAAGGCAATGGAAAGCAATTTTTGTTTTAAATTTTTATATTATTTTATAAAAGCAGTACAGTATATAAAAAAACAATATAAATGTATCACCTTATTTGTATTTACCAGCAGAATAAAGCGAACATGTCATTTTTGCTGCACTAAACATGTTGTAAAAACTTTAGCCTCAGGGCTCTTTAACACGGGTGCTGCAATTTTCGTCCCGCTGTGTCATGGCCACAGCTCGACTGAAAATCGCATGAACGAGAAGCATTTGTGACCAAGTCACAGCTGCATTTCCCGTTTATGCGCCTGTTCAGACGGCTCAGTCGGGATACCGTCGGGTGGGGGTAGAGAATTTAGTTCTGCCAAACTCCCACCTCCTTCCCTCCCACTATCTGCCCCTTGCCGGCTATCTGCAATGGGAGGTGGAAACCAATGCCTCAGATAGGGAGCGTATATCAGCCAGCTGTGAAAATGGGGCTGTTATACGCTCATGTGAATGATGTCTCACAGAAAAGGGTGGGTTTTTTTTCATTTCACCCCACTTAAACGGATTTTACAAGTTATGAAAGGGCAGCCTAAGGGGGTCCCTCATGGTGTAAAATAACCAAACAGCTGATACTCTTTTCTCCCTACTCGTCCTCTGGAGTTGATTCTGGTCTCCCTACTGACGTCAGCCTGATCCAACCTTCAAACAGGCTGCTACAGCTTTCTATTTTTCTCTCTGCTTTTTATTATTTTCTATTGGTATACGGATCAGTATTTGTCCAGTAGGAAATGAAATATAGAAAGGTAAAAACAGATCCAACACTGATGAAATACTGATGACACGGATCTGTATTACGGACGTGTTACAATATGCTTGTCTGAAACTGGTCTAAAGGCCACTTTCACACTTTTGTATTTTGATGAGTACTTTACATCAGTATTTAGAAGCCAAAATCAGGATTACTGTAGGTCCAAAACACAGAAGAGATGTAAATCATTCTATAATACTTATCCTCTGTTTATTTCCTGTCCCTGGTTATGACTTGCAAATATTGGTACAATATACTGACCTAAATATGAAGGAAAGTGGTCAAAATCTATAAATGCATGAAAAGCTATTGTGGCAAGGCAATACACAGACTGGCCTGCAGAGGGCTGTAATGCAGGCATTCTGTGTGCTAATCAGTAGGCATAACTATATAGTTTTGTCTGGTGGACATAAAACCTCCAGAAACACTGAGCACTTGGAGCGTTGGGGCTGCTGAAAGCCAGAGAGTTGTAGTCTCTGAGAGAGGTCCAGTAGAGACCAGGTTGCTGTGGCTGAATAGTCTGACAGGGAAGCACACCCCCTAGATTGACACCCTGGTTGGGTAGGATATTGGTTGGACTATGTGCTATGCATTTGGGGCACTAGGCCTGCGATATAGTTAGAAAATATCCTGTGCTATTTAGCAGCCAGACGGGCAGAGATATTTATCTTAAATTTGTATACTGTGGCTATAACAACAGTGTGAAGATTGTTACTTTTCCTGTCTGCTATGCTACCAAAATAAATGGACTTCTTTAGTTTTACCACAAATTCTGGCCTGGATGTGGGTTATTGAGGTGTGACCACCCATCTAGGTGAAGAATAGATGACGTTCCAGAAACTCAATGCCCTCTAAGTTGCCAAAGTATATATATTTTTTAAACAATCTTATTTTATTGAGTATATCACAGAATGAAAGGGCTGGTTACATTAATGTTAATTCAGGATGAAAGTTCTGGAAGACGCAGGAACACGCAGGTCCCTAACAGAAATTATTAATTTAATTACTTGTTAACATAAAGTTGCAATTGGATTTGTATTATTTAAGTGTACAAAAGGTCATTACTTTTCTGCAATAATAATATTTTAGATTTAAGACAAACAAAACTGAAAACTAAAACAGAAAACAAATAAGGTAATAAGGTAACTGATTAATGCAATCGTGTCCAAAAGATTCTGTCGCTGTTATATGGTAAATGAGAAAATTATCTGAATTCTCCAAACATGTTTGAGGTTTCACCTGAGGACTTAATTTTGAAAGCATTGGGGGAGTAGAGCATGTGGGGAATTTATGAGGTAGTAGAGCTCATGGAGTGAAGTTCATGGATCCAAGCTGAAATTGTTTGAAGTGATTTATTTGTACCAAGGTTTCCAAATGCTTAAAAATGTCTTGTACCATTTTCCCAGTTTACAATTTCTTCAAAGTGGCACGATTGTGAAACCCTCTCTGCTCATTGGGACAAAGATGGTGCCTCAGATCTGCGCCACATAAGCGGGATTAGGAGCTTAGTAGCAGAAATTAGGACAGTTGGTAGGTTTTTGTTAGAGGGGTACAAATAGGTGGAAGGTTTCCACAGGAGCATATTTACTGGGAATAATTTGATGTGGGTTGAGCATATTTTGTTAATATGTTCTACTATTTGTGACTAATAAGCTGTAATCATAGGGCATTCCCATCAGATGTGTAGCAGAGAGCTGCTATTAAGACCACAACGCCAACAGCAGTCTGAAGTCATAGGTTTTATTTAGCTAGGCCAGTAGGCGTCTTATACCATCTCGTAAGACGTTTATAGGAATTTTCCTGGATTCCAACACATCTACTAAATCCATGGGATTTGGTAAGTATTTTGATGGTGTCTTCTCTGGAGAAGGTGATCTTCAAGTCTCATTTGGAATGATTTTAAATCTTTGACATTTTATAACGTGCTTAAAGATATAAAACTACATACCCCTAACTAAGTTGAGACTTTCATAAAAAACGCCCACTCACTTTTCTGGAGAAGCTGGATATTTTTCAATCCACAAAAAAATTTCAAACACAGTATAGCGACTTAGTGACCCACTCTGGTTTGAAACATACTTACATACTTGTCATTCCCATCCCATGGTACCTTAGGGAATGGAAATTGCACACTATCAATAAATTATCATCTAAGAAAATAATTTTTGTGACATTTTGGTGTTTTTTGGGTCAACGGCAATTTTCAAAAAAAAAATCAGCATGTTCTATCTGTGAGTTTTTTTTCCTGGTCTTTTCCCATAGGCATCTGTATAAAAAAAATTCAAATACAACAGAAAAAACCTGAGTGCGACCAAAAAATGCCACCAAAAAATTTGAAAAAACTCTTGAATTTCATGGCTTGTTTTACAAGCTAGAAAAAAAACTATGCATAAAAGAAGTATTATTGGTTTGTTGTCCACTTACTGCTGAAGTGCTTGTTATTCTATGAAATATTGAAGTATAAAAACACTTCCTACGCACTGTAGCAGGAAGAGCACCCGCCATGCCTCAGATTCAGTCGTAAATCGTTCTACTGAATTTATTCACTTTTTTATTTCCAAGTTGAACCACTCAGCGCTGTCCAGCTTTTGGAGAAAATAAATAAAAGTCACGCGCTTTGATGGCTGACTGGACACTTTATTACAATATTGTCTTGCATCACAAAGTCAAAGTCATCTGTGTCATGCAAAAGTCCTTTGAGTTGGCATCATTGTATGTAACTCCTTTATTCTGGCATCACTGAACTTTGTTATTGGATTATCAAACATTAGGAATTGTCAAATCGGCATAGAAAAGTATTATGAATTCTAAAGGACCATACTGTAGCACCAACATGTTATGCATAGCTTTACTCAGATTGTAATCAATCATATAACAATGTTATAAATTGTTATCGTTTATCAGATAAGTGTAAATTAGAGATGAGCGAACGCGTTCGTCCGAGCTTGATATTCGTGCGAATATTAGGGTGTTCGGGATGTTCGTTATTCGTGACGAACACCATGCGGTGTTCTGGTTACTTTCACTTCCTTCCCTGAGACGTTAGCGCGCTTTTCTGGCCAATTGAAAGACAGGGAAGGCATTACAACTTCCCCCTGCAACGTTTAAGCCCTATACCACCCCCCTGCTGTGAGTGGCTGGCGAGATCAGGTGTTCGCCTAATATAAAAGTCGGCCCCTCCCGCGGCTCGCCTCAGATGCGGTGTGAGTTAGATGAGGGACAGTGCTGTTTATACCGGAGCTGCTGTAGGGAAAGAATTGGTAGTTAGTGTAGGCTTCAAGACCCCCCAAAGGTCCTTATTAGGGCCACTGATAGCTGTGTGTTGGCTGCTGTTAGCAGTGGGATTTTTTTTTCTTCTCAAAATCGCCTCTGCAGACCGTTGCACCTGGCATTAGGGACAGAAGTGCTGCATAGGCAGGGAGAGTGTTAGGAGTGAGTGTAGCCTTCAAGAACCTCAACGGTCCTTTCTAGGGCCATATTTATCCGTGTGCAGTACTGTCCAGGCTGCTGTTGGCTGTGCTGCATTTTTTTTGGGCTTCTCAAAATCGCCTCTGCAGAGCATTCCACCCTCCATTGATACTGCAGGGAAAGAATTGTATAGGCAGGGCCACAACACAGTTATTATTCATAGAATATACGCAGTGCTGCCTGTTGGTGGGAAAAAACTGAAAACAAATCTATTTGTCCAGCCTCTGTCCGTCCTAACGCCTGTGGACACGTGTGAGCTGCGTGAAAAACATTGCTAAATCATACGCACCCAGCTACGCTTTACTGCTGGCTTCGCCATTTGCTTTCCTTAATTGGGAAAAAAAATACCTGCTCTGCCACAGTTAATAACTCTGCTACCCTCACGTTCTGTGACACATAAGCAGGGACACAGCGCAGTTATTAAACTTCTCAGGTTCATTGAATATACGCAGTGCTGCCTGTTGGTGGGAAAAAACTGAAAAGAAATCTATTTGTCCAGCCTGTGTCCGTCCTTACGCCTGTGGAGACGTGTGAGCTGCGTGAAAAACATTGCTAAATCATACGCAGCCAGCTACGGTTTACTGCTGGGTTCGCCATTTGCTTTCCTTAATTGGGAAAAAAAATACCTGCTCTCCAAGAGTTATAATAACTCTGCTACCCTCACGTTCTGTGACACATAAGCAGGGACACAGCGCAGTTATTAAACTTCGCAGGTTCATTGAATATACGCAGTGCTGCCTGTTGGTGGGAAAAAACTGAAAAGAAATCTATTTGTCCAGCCTGTGTCCGTCCTTACGCCTGTGGAGACGTGTGAGCTGCGTGAAAAACATTGCTAAATCATACGCACCCAGCTACGCTTTACTGCTGGGTTCGCCATTTGCTTTCCTTAATTGGGAAAAAAAATACCTGCTCTCCAAGAGTTATAATAACTCTGCTACCCTCACGTTCTGTGACACATAAGCAGGGACACAGCGCAGTTATTAAACTTCGCAGGTTCATTGAATATACGCAGTGCTGCCTGTTGGTGGGAAAAAACTGAAAAGAAATCTATTTGTCCAGCCTGTGTCCGTCCTAACGCCTGTGGAGACGTGTGAGCTGCGTGAAAAACATTGCTAAATCATACGCAGCCAGCTACGCTTTACTGCTGGGTTCGCCATTTGCTTTCCTTAATTGGGAAAAAAAATACCTGCTCTGCCACAGTTAATAACTCTGCTACCCTCACGTTCTGTGACACATAAGCAGGGACACAGCGCAGTTATTAAACTTCGCAGGTTCATTGAATATACGCAGTGCTGCCTGTTGGTGGGAAAAAACTGAAAAGAAATCTATTTGTCCAGCCTGTGTCCGTCCTAACGCCTGTGGAGACGTGTGAGCTGCGTGAAAAACATTGCTAAATCATACGCAGCCAGCTACGCTTTACTGCTGGGTTCGCCATTTGCTTTCCTTAATTGGGAAAAAAAATACCTGCTCTGCCACAGTTAATAACTCTGCTACCCTCACGTTCTGTGACACATAAGCAGGGACACAGCGCAGTTATTAAACTTCGCAGGTTCATTGAATATACGCAGTGCTGCCTGTTGGTGGGAAAAAACTGAAAAGAAATCTATTTGTCCAGCCTGTGTCCGTCCTTACGCCTGTGGAGACGTGTGAGCTGCGTGAAAAACATTGCTAAATCATACGCAGCCAGCTACGCTTTACTGCTGGGTTCGCCATTTGCTTTCCTTAATTGGGAAAAAAAATACCTGCTCTGCCACAGTTAATAACTCTGCTACCCTCACGTTCTGTGACACATAAGCAGGGACACAGCGCAGTTATTAAACTTCGCAGGTTCATTGAATATACGCAGTGCTGCCTGTTGGTGGGAAAAAACTGAAAAGAAATCTATTTGTCCAGCCTGTGTCCGTCCTAACGCCTGTGGAGACGTGTGAGCTGCGTGAAAAACATTGCTAAATCATACGCAGCCAGCTACGCTTTACTGCTGGGTTCGCCATTTGCTTTCCTTAATTGGGAAAAAAAATACCTGCTCTGCCACAGTTAATAACTCTGCTACCCTCACGTTCTGTGACACATAAGCAGGGACACAGCGCAGTTATTAAACTTAGATAATTCATTCACTAGAGGCAGTGGGGCCTTTCGTTTTCCAAAAAGGGCAAAAATTATATTTGGCCTGCAGTCTTGCGCCAATTTATTTCCTGCCTGGGAAATCTAATCACTGGTAATACAGCATGCTGAGGGGTAGGGGTAAGCCTAGAGGACGTGGACGTGGACGTGGCCGAGGACGCGGAGGGCCAAGTGAGGGTGTGGGCACAGGCCAAGCTCCTGATCCAGGTGTGTCGCAGCTGTCTGCTGCGCGATTAGGAGAGAGGCACGTTTCTGGCGTCCCCACATTCATCGCCCAATTAATGGGTCCACGCGGGAGACGGTTATTAGAAAATGAGCAGTGTGAGCAGGTCCTGTCCTGGATGGCAGAAAGTGCTTCGAGCAACCTATCGTCTACCCGCAGTTCTGCGCCGTCCACTGCTGCCAATCCGAATCCTCTGTCTGCTGCTCCTCCTTCCTCCCAGCCTCCTCACTCCACTACAATGACACCTGCTCAGGAGCGGGAACACTCCCAGGAACTGTTCTCGGGCCCCTGCTTAGATTGGGCAGCAGCGGTTCCTCTCCCACCAGAGGAGTTTATCGTCACTGATGCCCAACCATTCGAAAGTTCCCGGGGTCCGGGGGAAGAGGCTGGGGACTTCCGCCAACTGTCTCAACAACTTTCTGTGGGTGAGGAGGACGATGACGATCAGACACAGTTGTCTTGCAGTGAGGTAGTAGTAAGGGCAGTAAGTCCCAGGGAGCAGCGCACAGAGGATTCGGAGGAAGAGCAGCAGGACGATGAGGTGACTGACCCCACCTGGTGTGCAACGCTTACTCAGGAGGACAGGTCTTCAGAGGGGGAGTCAAGGGCATCAGCAGGGCAGGTTGCAAGAGGCAGTGCAGTGGCCAGGGGTAGAGGCAGGGCCAGACCGAATAATCCACCAAGTGTTTCCCAAAGCGCCCCCTCGCGCCATGCCACCCTGCGGAGGCCGAGGTGCTCTAAGGTCTGGCAGTTTTTCACAGAGACGCCTGACGACCGACGAACAGTGGTGTGCAACCTTTGTCGCGCAAAGCTCAGCCGGGGAGCCAACACCAACAGCCTCACCACCACCACCATGCGCAGACATATGATGGCCAAGCACCCCGCAAGGTGGGACAAAGGCCGTTCACCGCCTCCGGTTTGCACCCCTGCCTCTCCCCCTGTGCCCCAACCTGCCACTGAGATGCAACCCCCCTCTCAGGACACAGGCACTACCGCCTCATGGCCTGCACCCACACCCTCATCTCCGCTGTCCTCGGCCCCATCCAGCAGTGTAGTTCAGCGCACCGTTCAGCCGTCGCTTGCGCAAGTGTTCGAGCGCAAGCGCAAGTACGCCGCCACGCACCCGCACGCTCAAACGTTAACCGTCCGCATCGCAAAATTCATCAGCCTTGAGATGCTGCCGTATAGGGTTGTGGAAACGGAGTCCTTCAAAAGTATCATGGAGGCGGCGGCCCCGCGCTACTCAGTTCCCAGTCGCCACTACTTTTCCCGATGTGCCGTCCCAGCCCTGCACGACCACGTCTCCCGCAACATTGTGCGCGCCCTCACCAACGCGGTTACTGCCACGGTCCACTTAACTACGGACACGTGGACAAGCACAGGCGGGCAGGGCCACTACATCTCCCTGACGGCACATTGGGTGAATTTAGTGGAGGCTGGGACAGAGTCAGAGCCTGGGACCGCTCACGTCCTACCCACCCCCAGAATTGCGGGCCCCAGCTCGGTGGTGGTATCTGCGGAGGTGTATGCTTCCTCCACTAAAGCACCCTCCTCCTCCTCCTCCTCCTCTGTCTCACAATCAAGATGTGTTAGCAGCAGCATGTCGCCAGCAGTCGGTGTCGCGCGGTGTGGCAGCACAGCGGTGGGCAAGCGTCAGCAGCCCGTGCTGAAACTACTCAGCTTAGGCGATAAGAGGCACACGGCCCACGAACTGCTGCAGGGTCTGACACAGCAGACCGACCGCTGGCTTGCGCCGCTGAGCCTCCAACCGGGCATGGTCGTGTGTGACAACGGCCGTAACCTGGTGGCGGCTCTGCAGCTCGGCAGCCTCACGCACGTGCCATGCCTGGCCCACGTCTTTAATTTGGTGGTTCAGCGGTTTCTGAAAAGCTACCCACGCTTGTCAGACCTGCTCGTAAAGGCGCGCCGGCTCTGCGCACATTTCCGCAAGTCCCACACGGACGCTGCCACCCTGCGCACCCTGCAACATCACTTTAAGCTGCCAGTGCACCGACTGCTGTGCGACGTGCCCACACGGTGGAACTCTACGCTCCACATGTTGGCCAGGCTCTATGAACAGCGTAGAGCTATAGTCGAATACCAACTCCAACATGGGCGGCGCAGTGGGAGTCAGCCTCCTCAATTCCTTTCAGAAGAGTGGGCCTGGTTGGCAGACATCTGCCATGTCCTTGGTAATTTTGAGGAGTCTACCCAGGTGGTGAGCGGCGATGCTACAATCATTAGCGTCACCATTCCTCTGCTATGCATCTTGAGAAATTCCCTGCAAACCATAAAGGCAGCTGCTTTGCGCTCGGAAACGGGGGCGGGGGAAGACAGTATGCCGCTGGATAGTCAGGGCACCCTCCTGTCTATTTCACAGCGCGTACAGGAGGAGGAGGAGGATGAGGAGGAGGGGGAAGAGACAGCTTGGCCCGCTGCTGACGGTACACCGGCTGATTGCCTGTCATCCTTTCAGCGTGTATGGCCTGAGGAGGAGGAGGAGGAGGAGGATCCTGAAAGTGATCTTCCTAGTGAAGACAGCCATGTGTTGCGTACAGGTACCCTGGCACACATGGCTGACTTCATGTTAGGATGCCTTTCTCGTGACCCTCGCGTTGCACGCATTCTGGCCACTACGGATTACTGGGTGTACACACTGCTCGATCCACGGTATAAGGAGAACCTGCCCACTCTGATTCCCGAAGAGGAAAGGGGTTCGAGAGTGTTGCTATACCACAGGACCCTTGCGGACAAGCTGATGGTAAAATTCCCAGCCGACAGCGCTAGTGGCAGAAGGCGCAGTTCCGAGGGCCATGTTGCAGGGGATGTGCGTAGATCGAGCAGCATGTACATCCCAGGCAGTGCAACAGTCTTTAAGGGCCTGGCCAGCTTTATGGCTCCCCACCAAGACTGTGTCACCGCTCCCCAGTCACGGCTGAGTCGGCGGGAGCACTGCAAAAGGATGGTGAGGGAGTACGTAGCGGATCGCACGACCATCCTTGGTGACGCCTCTGCCCCCTACAACTACTGGGTGTCGAAGCTGGACACGTGGCCTGAACTAGCCCTGTATGCCCTTGAGGTGCTTGCTTGTCCTGCGGCTAGCGTGTTGTCGGAGAGGGTGTTTAGTGCGGCTGGGGGAATCATCACCGATAAGCGTAGCCGCTTGTCAACCGACAGTGCCGACAGGCTAACACTCATCAAGATGAACAAAGGCTGGATTTCGCCAGACTTCTGTTCTCCACCAGCGGACAGCAGCGATACGTAAGCAATACGTAGGCTGCACCCGCGGATGGAAGCTACGTTCTCTCTCACCATCCAAAACGGGGACATTTGTGCTTCATCAATCTGTGTCTAATATTCCTCCTCCTCCTCCTCCTGCTCCTCCTCCTGAAACCTCACGTAATCACGCTGAACGGGCAATTTTTCTTAGGGCCACAAGGCTCACTCAAATAATTTTTCAGAACAATTTTTATAAGTTTCAATTAGCTTAAAAGCGTTGGAACTTTAACTTGAACCAATTTTTCGTTACACTGGGCTGCCTCCAGGCCTAGTTACCACTTAAGCCACATTAACCAAAGCGATTAATGGGTTTCACCTGCCCTCTTGGCTGGCCATGGCCAATTTTTGGGATGTACATTAGTACTGTTGATACAGCAATTTTTGTGGGCCCTCGCCTACAGTGTAATCAAATTAATTTTTAGCCCACCTGCATTACAGCTGACGTTACCTCAGCTGTGTTGGGCAATGCAATGGGATATTTCTATGTACCGCCGGTGGCTTCCTGGCACCCACCCAGGCAGTGGGTCCACAGGGAGTTAAACCTACATGTGTCCACTTGTAAAGAATCCCAGTCTGACTGGGGCATGCAGTGTGGGCCGAAGCCCACCTGTATTACGCACGACATTACTACCTCAGCTGTGTTGGGCAATGCAATGGGATATTTTTGTGTACCGCCGGTGGGTTCCAGGGAGCCACCCATGCTGTAGGTGCACACTGAGTTTTTAATACATCTGTACACTTCTAAAGAACCCGTCTGACTGGGGCATGCAGTGTGGGCCGAAGCCCACCTGTATTACGCACGACATTACTACCTCAGCTGTGTTGGGCAATGCAATGGGATATTTCTATGTACCGCCGGTGGCTTCCTGGCACCCACCCAGGCAGTGGGTCCACAGGGAGTTAAACCTACATGTGTCCACTTGTAAAGAACCCCAGTCTGACTGGGGCATGCAGTGTGGGCCGAAGCCCACCTGCATTAAGCACGACATTACTACCTCAGCTGTGTTGGGCAATGCAATGGGATATTTCTATGTACCGCCGGTGGCTTCCTGGCACCCACCCAGGCAGTGGGTCCACAGGGAGTTAAACCTACATGTGTCCACTTGTAAAGAATCCCAGTCTGACTGGGGCATGCAGTGTGGGCCGAAGCCCACCTGTATTACGCACGACATTACTACCTCAGCTGTGTTGGGCAATGCAATGGGATATTTTTGTGTACCGCCGGTGGGTTCCAGGGAGCCACCCATGCTGTAGGTGCACACTGAGTTTTTAATACATCTGTACACTTCTAAAGAACCCGTCTGACTGGGGCATGCAGTGTGGGCCGAAGCCCACCTGTATTACGCACGACATTACTACCTCAGCTGTGTTGGGCAATGCAATGGGATATTTCTATGTACCGCCGGTGGCTTCCTGGCACCCACCCAGGCAGTGGGTCCACAGGGAGTTAAACCTACATGTGTCCACTTGTAAAGAACCCCAGTCTGACTGGGGCATGCAGTGTGGGCCGAAGCCCACCTGCATTAAGCACGACATTACTACCTCAGCTGTGTTGGGCAATGCAATGGGATATTTCTGTGTACCGCCGGTGGGTTCCAGGGAGCCACCCATGCTGTGGGTCGACAGGGACTTCACAATAGGGAGTTGTACCTGCCTGTGTCTATGAATTAAAAAGCCCGGTCTGACTGGGGCATGCAGACACCTTGACAGAATGAATAGTGTGTGGCACATAGGTTCCCCATTGCTATGCCCACGTGTGCAGCTCCTGATGGCGGTGGCACAGGATTCTATTTCTCATTGCTTCTGTACAGCATTGTGGGCTATCGCTCCGCCACTTTTAAAGAGGGTCGCTGCCTAGCCGTGCCAACCTCTGCAGTGTATGCCTGCGGTCCCTCGTCATGGCAGACGCAATTCTAAATAGACATGAGCGTGGTGTGGCATGAGGGCAGCTGAAGGCTGCGCAGGGACACTTTGGTGTGCGCTGTGGGGGGGAGGGGGTGCGGTTGGGCAGCATGTAACTCAGGAGAAGTGGCAGTGGAGTGTCATGCAGGCAGTGATTGTGCTTTGTTGGAGGTAGTGTGGTGCTTAGCAAAGGTATGCCATGCTAATGAGCGCTTTTCAGAAGTAAAAGTTGTTGGGAGGGGGGGGGGGGCCCACTCTTGCCGCTATTGTGGCTTAATAGTGGGACCTGTGAACTTAGGATGCAGCCCAACATGTAGCCCCTCGCCTGCCCTATCCGTCACTGTGTCATTCCCATCACTTTCCTGAATTGCCCAGATTTTCACACATGAAAACCTTAGCGAGCATCGGCGAAATACAAAAATGTTCTGGTCGCCCATTGACTTCAATGGGGTTCGTTGTTCGAAACGAACCCTCGAGCATCACGGGAAGTTCGTTACGAATAACGAACACCCGAACATTTTGGTGTTCGCTCATCTCTAGTGTAAATGTATGCAAGTTTGGCCGGCCTGCACACAGCAGAGAAATTCCACATGCGGGAGCCTGCAGCGGCATCCGACCCTGACAGCAGCAGCATCCATGCATACCTGTCTTTTCTCCTCTTTATCTGTACTGCAAATGGACCCAGTGGCTCGCCATTGGAAATGCGCACTACAGATTTTTTTTCAATTTTTTTTCCTGCCCGTCGCTAGGCATTGGCACGGAATCCGCAACCTGTCTGCAATGTTTATTGCGGATGGGCTGCAGGTTGGATGGCTTCCATTGACTTCAATGGAAGCTGTCCAAGTGGAATCCACACAAAAATGGAGCATGCTGTGATTTTTCCTCCACGGAAACTGCAATTAATTTCTACTCGTGTGCAGGAAGAATCGATTTCCCATAGCATGTTATGGATAGTATTTGCTGTGAATCCGTGGTTATTAGAGAAGAGCGAGCACCAAAATGCTCGGGTGCTCGTTATTCGGGACGAACTTTTCGCGATGCTCGAGGGTTCGTTTCGAGTAACGAACCCCATTGAAGTCAATGGGCGACCCGAGCATTTTTGTATTTCGCCGATGCTCGTTAAGGTTTCCTTGTGTGAAAATCTGGGCAATTCAAGAAAGTGATGGGAACGACACAGCAACGGATAGGGCAGGCGAGGGGCTACATGTTGGGCTGCATCTCAAGTTCACAGGTCCCACTATTAAGCCACAATAGCGGCAAGAGTGGGCCCCCCCCTCCCAAAAACTTTTACTTCTGAAAAGCCCTCATTAGCATGGCATACCTTAGCTAAGCACCACACTACCTCCAACAAAGCACAATCACTGCCTGCATGACACTCCACTGCCACTTCTCCTGTGTTACATGCTGCCCAACCGCCCCCCCTCCCCCCCACAGCGCACACCAAAGTGTCCCTGCGCAGCCTTCAGCTGCCCTAATGCCTCACCACCCTCATGTCTATTTAGAAGTGCGTCTGCCATGAGGAGGAACCGCAGGCACACACTGCAGAGGTTGGCACGGCTAGGCAGCGACCCTCTTTAAAAGGGGCGGGGCGATAGCCCACAATGCTGTACAGAAGCAATGAGAAATAGAATCCTGTGCCACCGCCATCAGGAGCTGCACACGTGGGCATAGCAATGGGGAACCTATGTGTCACAAACTATTCATTCTGTCAAGGTGTCTCTGCATGCCCCAGTCAGACCGGGCTTTTTAATTCATACACACAGGCAGGTACACCGCCCTATTGTGAAGTCCCTGTCGACCGACAGCATGGGTGGCTCCCTGGAACCCACCGGCGATGCACAAAAATATCCCATTGCATTGCCCAACACAGCTGAGGTAGTAATGTCGTGCTTAATGCAGGTGGGCTTCGGCCCACACTGCATGCCCCAGTCAGACTGGGGTTCTTTACAAGTGGACAGATGTAGGTTAAACTCCGTGTGCACCTACAGCATGGGTGGCTCCCTGGAACCCACCGGCGGTACATAAAAATATCCCATTGCAGTGCCCAACACAGCTGAGGTAGTAATGTCGTGCTTAATGCAGGTGGGCTTCGGCCCACACTGCATGCCCCAGTCAGACTGGGGTTCTTTACAAGTGGACACAGATGCATTTATAATTCCCTGTGGACCCACAGCAGGGGTGGGTGCCAGGAAGCCACCGGCGGTACATAAAAATATCCCATTGCAGTGCCCAACACAGCAGAGGTAGTAATGTCATGCTTAATGCAGGTGGGCTTCGGCCCACACTGCATGCCCCAGTCTGACTGGGGTTCTTTACAAGTGGAAACAGATGCATTAATAATTCCCTGTGGACCCACAGCAGGGGTGGGTGCCAGGAAGCCACCGGCGGTACATAGAAATATCCCATTGCATTGCCCAACACAGCTAAGGTAGTAATGTCGTGCTTAATGCAGGTGGGCTTCGGCCCACACTGCATGCCCCAGTCAGACTGGGGTTCTTTACAAGTGGACAGATGTAGGTTAAACTCCGTGTGCACCTACAGCATGGGTGGCTCCCTGGAACCCACCGGCGATACACAAAAATATCCCATTGCATTGCCCAACACAGCGGATGTAACGTCAGCTGTAATGCAGGTGGGCTAAAAATTCATTTGATTACACTGTAGGCGAGGGCCCACAAAAATTGCTGTATCAACAGTACTAATGTACATCCAAAAAATTGGCCATGGCCAACCAAGAGGGCAGGTGAAACCCATTAATCGCTTTGGTTAATGTGGCTTAAGTGGTAACTAGGCCTGGAGGCAGCCCAGTTTAACGAAAAATTGGTTCAAGTTAAAGTTTCAACGCTTTTAAGAGCATTGAAACATATAAAAATTGTTTAGAAAAATTATATGAGTGAGCCTTGTGGGCCTAAGAAAAATTGCCCGTTCAGCGTGATTACGTGAGGTTTCAGGAGGAGGAGCAGGAGGAGGAGGAGGAATATTAGACACAGATTGATGAAGCAGAAATGTCCCCGTTTTGGATGGTGAGAGAGAACGTAGCTTCCATCCGCGGGTGCAGCCTACGTATTGCTTACGTATCGCTGCTGTCCGCTGGTGGAGAAGAGAAGTCTGGGGAAATCCAGGCTTTGTTCATCTTGATGAGTGTAAGCCTGTCGGCACTGTCGGTTGACAGGTGGGTACGCTTATCCGTGATGATTCCCCCAGCCGCACTAAACACCCTCTCTGACAAGACGCTAGCCGCAGGACAAGCAAGCACCTCCAGGGCATACAGCGCGAGTTCAGGCCACGTGTCCAGCTTCGACACCCAGTAGTTGTAGGGGGCAGAGGCGTCACGGAGGACGGTCGTGCGATCGGCTACGTACTCCCTCACCATCCTTTTACAGTGCTCCCGCCGACTCAGCCTTGACTGGGGAGCGGTGACACAGTCTTGCTGGGGAGCCATAAAGCTGGCAAAGGCCTTGGAGAATGTTCCCCTGCCTGCGCTGTACATGCTGCCTGATCTCTGCGCCTCCCCTGCTACCTGGCCCTCGGAACTGCGCCTTCTGCCACTAGCGCTGTCGGATGGGAAGTTTACCATCAGTTTGTCCACCAGCGCCCTGTGGTATAGCATCATTCTCGAACCCCTTTCCTCTTTGGGAATGAGAGTGCAAAGGCTCTCCTTATACCGTGGATCGAGCAGTGTGTACACCCAGTAATCCGTAGTGGCCAGAATGCGTGTAACGCGAGGGTCACGAGAAAGGCATCCTAACATGAAGTCAGCCATGTGTGCCAGGGTACCTGTACGCAACACATGGCTGTCCTCACTAGGAAGATCACTTTCAGGATCCTCCTCCTCCTCCTCCTCTTCCTCCTCCTCAGGCCATACATGCTGAAAGGATGACAGCCCAGCAGCATGTGTACCCTCACCAGTGGGCCAAGCTGTCTCTTCCCCCTCCTCCTCATCGTCCTCATGCTCCTCCTCCTCCTCCTCAACGCGCTGAGATATAGACAGGAGGGTGCTCTGACTATCCAGCGACATACTGTCTTCCCCCGGCTCTGTTTCCGAGCGCAAAGCGTCTGCCTTTATGCTTTGCAGGGAACTTCTCAAGATGCATAGCAGAGGAATGGTGACGCTAATGATTGCAGCATCGCCGCTCACCACCTGGGTAGACTCCTCAAATTTTCCAAGGACCTGGCAGATGGCTGCCAACCAGGGCCACTCTTCTGTAAATAATTGAGGAGGCTGACTCCCACTGCGCCGCGCAAGTTGGAGTTGGTATTCCACTATAGCTCTACGCTGCTCATAGAGTCTGGCCAACATGTGGAGCGTAGAGTTCCACTGTGTGGGCACGTCGCACAGCAGTCGGTGCACTGGCAGATTAAACCTATGTTGCAGTGTCCGCAGGGTGGCAGCGTGCGTGTGGGATTTGCGGAAATGTGCGCAGAGCTGGCGCACCTTTCCGAGCAGGTATGACAAGTGGGGGTAGCTTTTCAGAAAGCGCTGAACCACCAAATTAAACACATGGGCCAGGCATGGCACGTGCGTGAGGCTGCCAAGCTGCAGAGCCGCCACCAGCTTACGGCCGTTGTCACACACGACCATGCCCGGTTGGAGGCTCAGCGGCGCAAGCCAGTGGTCGGTCTGCTCTGTCAGACCCTGCAGCAGTTCGTGGGCTGTGTGCCTCTTCTCTCCTAAGCTGAGTAGTTTCAGCACGGCCTGCTGACCCTTGCCCACCGCTGTGCTGCCACGCCGCGTGACACCGACTGCTGGCGACGTGCTGCTGACACATCTTGATTGCGAGACAGAGGTTGCGTTGGAGGAGGAGGAGGAGGAAGGTGCTTTAGTAGAGGAAGCATACACCGCCGCAGATACCACCACCGAGCTGTGGCCCGCAATTCTGGGGGTGTGTAGGACGTGAGCGGTCCCAGGCTCTGACTCTGTCCCAGCCTCCACTAAATTCACCCAATGTGCCGTCAGGGAGATATAGTGGCCCTGCCCGCCTGTGCTTGTCCACGTGTCCGTTGTTAAGTGGACCTTGGGAGTAACCGCGTTGGTGAGGGCGCGTACAATGTTGCGGGAGACGTGGTCGTGCAGGGCTGGGACGGCACATCGGGAAAAGTAGTGGCGACTGGGAACCGAGTAGCGCGGGGCAGCCGCCGCCATCATGCTTTTGAAAGCCTCCGTTTCCACAAGCCTATACGGCAGCATCTCCAGGCTGATCAATTTTGCAATGTGCACGTTTAACGCTTGAGCGTGCGGGTGCGTGGCGTCGTACTTGCGCTTGCGCTCAAACTGTGGCACTAGCGACGTCTGGACGCTGCGCTGAGAGACATTGCTGGATGGGGCCGAGGACAGCGGAGGTGAGGGTGTGGGTGCAGGCCAGGAGACGGTAGTGCCTGTGTCCTCAGAGGGGGGTTGGATCTCAGTGGCAGGTTGGGTCACAGGGGGAGAGGCAGTGGTGCAAACCGGAGGCGGTGAACGGGCATCGTCCCACCTTGTGGGGTGCTTGGCCATCATATGCCTGCGCATGCTGTTGGTGGTGCCTCCCCAGCTGATCTTGGCGCGACAAAGGTTGCACACCACTGTTCGTCGGTCGTCAGGCATCTCTGTGAAAAACTGCCACACCGTAGAGCACCTTGACCTGCGTAGGGTGGCATGGCACGAGGGGGCGCTTTGGGAAACAGTTGGTGGATTATTCGGTCTGGCCCTGCCTCTACCCCTGGCCACCGCACTGGCTCGGCCTGTGCCCACACCCTCACTTGGCCCTCCGCGTCCTCGGCCGCGTCCACGTTCTCTAGGCCTACCCCTACCCCTCAGCATGCTGTATTACCAGTGATTTGATTTCCCAGGCAGGAAATAAATTGGCGCAAGCCTGCAGGCCAAATATAATTTTTTCGCTTTTTTGCAAAGGGAAGGCCCCACTGCGTATATTCAATGAACAATACGTTTAATAACTGTGGTGTGGCCCTGAAAAAGTGTCACACAACTTTAGTGTAGCAGAGTTATTAACTCTAGCAGAGCAGGTATTTGCCAGTCAGGAAAGACAATGGCGCAAGCCTGCAGTAAACCGTAGCTGGTTGCGTCTGATTTTTGTACGTTGTCCACGCAGCACACACGTACACGGAGACCTTAGGACTGACACAGGCAGGCCAAATATAATAATTTATTTTCCTTTTTTGCAAAGGGAAGGACCCACTGCGTATATTCAATGAACAATAACTTTTAGAACTGTAGTGTGGCCCTGAAAAAGTGACACACAACTTTAGTGTAGCAGAGTTATTAACTCTAGCAGAGCAGGTATTTGCCAGTCAGGAAAGACAATGGCGCAAGCCTGCAGTAAACCGTAGCTGGTTGCGTCTGATTTTTGTACGTTGTCCACGCAGCACACACGTACACGGAGACCTTAGGACTGACACAGGCTGGCCAAATATAATTTTTTGTCCTTTTTAGCAAAGGGAAGACCCCACTGCGTATATTCAATGAACAAGAAGTTTAATATCTGTGGTGTGGCCCTCAAAAAGTGTCACACAAGTATAGTGTAGCAGAGTTATTAACTCCAGCAGAGCAGGTATTTGCCAGTCAGGAAAGATAATGGCGCAAGCCTGCAGTAAACCGTAGCTGGTTGCGTCTGATTTTTGTACGTTGTCCACGCAGCACACACGTACACGGAGACCTTAGGACTGACACAGGCTGGCCAAATATAATTTTTTGTCCTTTTTAGCAAAGGGAAGACCCCACTGCGTATATTCAATGAACAATAACTGTGTTGTGGCCCTGCCTACACAATTCTGTCCCTGTAGTATCAATGGAGGGTGCAATGCTCTGCACAGACGATTTTTAGAAAAAAAAAATATGCAACACTGCTAACAGCAGCCAGCACAGTACTGCACACGCTTAAATTTGGCCCTAGAAAGGACCGTTGAGGTTCTTGAAGGCTACACTCACTCCTAACACTCTCCCTGCCTATGCACCACTTCTGTCCCTAATGCCGGGTGCAATGCTCTGCACTGCCGATTTTGAGAAAAAAAAACAAAAAACACTGCTAGCAGCAGCCTGCACACAGGTAGATGTGGCCCTGAGAAGGACCGTTGGGGTTCTTGAAGCCTACACTAACTCCTAACGCTCTCCCTATAGCAGCTCCAGCACGATAGTACTTTCCCTCAGCTAACTCACAAGGCATGTGTGGCGAGCCGCGGGAGGGGCCGACTTTTATACTCGGGTGACATCTGATCGCCCCAGCCACTCACAGCAGGGGGGTGGTATAGGGCTTGAACGTCACAGGGGGAAGTTGTAATGCCTTCCCTGTCTTTCAATTGGCCAGAAAAGCGCGCTAACGTCTCAGAGAGGAAACTGAAAGTAACCAGAACACCGCGTGGTATTCGTTTCGAGTAACGAGCATCCCGAACACCCTAATATTCGCACGAATATCAAGCTCGGACGAGTACGTTCGCTCATCTCTAGTGGTTATTGGCACCCGATGCACATTCTGCAGCAAAAATCGACCCATGTGCAGGCAGCCTTATTCTGAACTACTTCATATATCAGAAAAAGCTTTTCATAGATATTGAATGGTTTTGTGGATTTCTACCTTTCTACCAATTTTATCATTGTCTACGAAAAATGAAATTAACTGAATGGTAGTGGTTTCCATTTAATGAATATTAGGTGATCTAATACCTGTGTGATACACGTTTCCCTAACTCTTAGCCATGTTCTAGGATGCTAAATACAAAATAACACAATTGGCACAATAAAAATTACGATTGAGAAAATATACTATGTTCAGATCAGTTAAAAAATATAGCCATTGCATCTATAAAGAAATGATAAAAAAAAGCACTTGATATAAAGTTAAGGAGGTTTTCCCACGACTTAAAATTGCTTCACATCCACTCTTTCTTTCCTGGTTTTCATTATGCTTCCATACTTGGCGTCAGGAGCTAATCCCCCCCCACCTAAATGGGGAAAATTAGGTACTACCTGATTGGTTTTGTTGCCTTCCTCTGGATCAACACTGGGAGCGTAATAGGTGGAACTGGATGGGCATATGTCTTTTTTCAATCTAACATACTATGCTACTATATTAATACGGGTTGTTATGAATGTGGAGATACCAAGTAGGTATCCAAACTAGGTAGCCATTTGGAAGGTGAAAAATATATATTTTTTAAATTTCAGTAAAAATGTTTAGATTTCACGGTTAGCAATGACTGCAGCACCTGCATGATTAAATGGTGTAGAGCAGTAACTAGATAAGCAAGTCCTAAACATTTCACTCCTTTTCTGGTAAATAAGATACCCATATGTGACAATCAGAGAGCAAATATGTTCTCTGATTGCTTGGGGTCTGATAACATGAACAGAAATTAATGTAACTCCTCACCTGGTACAGAGAGATATACAGGAGACTCACAGTTTTTCTCTGCTGTAGGCTTATCTCCCCTTCCTCTACCTCTTTTTTTTCTCTGTACACACTGACTGTAAAGGGACAGCTATTAATTCAGAATTCCCAACCCCACTTCAAATGACTGTTGGTCCAGTTATGTAAGTGCTACCAACATGCCTTTGGTGTCCTTTTAAAGCCAATAATCTTGGCATGTTGGTAGCCTTGATAGAACTGGAGCTACAACTAATAGAACAAGCTCTGTTTGTTCAAAACTGTAATGTCTTTTACCTGCAGAAAAAGTGTTTTCCTATTACTTAAAATTGCCTCATTACCATTCTTTTCCCGCTTGTTGCTGACAACAACATGTGATTGCTGTAGACAATCAGTGGCTAGAGAAGGCTACTGTTGTGGCCAGTTAAATGAATGGTGTGGCTGCCACACATGAATGGCTAGCACTCCATTCACTCTGACATCACTGTGGGTGGGGGAAGCATCCGTGCAATTACAAAAGAGAGGCACAGGACCCCAAATCCCCGGTGGATAGAGGACAATTTTAGATTTTGGAATAATCCCTTTAAGATGTTCACTATTTGAAGGGGTTTTATGTAAATTAAGCTTAATGATTATATTATATATTGTTTTTGTTAGTTTTATAATTACTATTGCAAGTGAGGATTCAGCAAATGAAACTCAATCATCGTATATAATCCTTTTCTTACAATTTATCATCATTTTCCAGATCTCTGTGAGCAGACTAAACCAGTCTTATTTGCATATAGAGGCTGTTCTCAGCTGTGAGATAGATACTGCTGTATACAGAAGTGGTTTTCACAGCTACTGTCTTTTCTGTTCCCAGATGTAGCAGTCATGAAGCCAACAGCCGATGCAGTACGCTATTAATATAGTGCACCACAGCACTCTATGCTATTTATGTAGCACAGTCGTTCTGATACAAAGTGAATGAAAAGAACACTAAGTAGATGTTGTAGGTGCACTACAATAATGGTGCAGTGCATCACAGCTATTTATTTAACAAGCGTTACATCTGTACACAGCGATCGTTGCAGTGCTGTCGTCCCCGTTGGCGGTCTCATGACATAACATAATAGCTGTAATGCAGGTACTAGGAGGTTCTGGCTGTATCTAACTAGACCTAGCTCAGCCCTAATGAAAATTAGCTAGAATCTAAATACACTCATTGTCAAAAAAATCAAGCACCTAGAAGGAGTTGTTGGAATCAAATGAAACTTTCTATGTGTGAGGCCGCCTGCAGACGAGCGGGTCGGATCTGGTGGCGAGAATTCTCACCGCGGGACCCGACCCGAGCACCTGCAGAGACGAGCGCGTACTCACCCGCGCCTGGCGGCCCCGGCTCTTTCATGTGCAGACCAGAGCTGGCGGCCGGGTGAGTGACGTTTCTGTGCGAGGCTCTGCAAGCCCCGCACAAAAATAGGACATGCCGCGGTTTGTTTGCCGCGTGAGATTTCGCGCGGCCAAACCGCGGCCGTCTGCATAGGAGTGCGTATTGTAATGCACTCCTATGCAGGCTTTCAGTGGCGGAAATCCCGCGGGGAATCCCGCCGCAGGATTTCCTCCCGTGTGCAGGCGGCCTGATTGTAACGTTGATATAAGAAAGTGATAATTTATTGCAGAAAACTGAACACTTGATGGGAGGCCCTAGTACCCTGTTGTACCACCTCTAGCTTGGATACAAGATGTAAGCGCTGCGGAATAAGTTGGCGCTATACAAATAAAGATTATTATTATTATGTGATACGGGTGGACATCGAGGCTCTAGTACCCTGTTGTACCGCCTCTAGCTTGTATACAAGATGTGATTCTGGCCGTCATGGAGGGTCTAGTACCCTGTTGTACTGCCTTTAGCTTGGATACAAGATGTGATACGGGTGGACATCGAGGTTCTAGTACCCTGTTGTACCGCCTCTAGCTTGTATACAAGATGTGATACGGGTGGACATCAAGGCTCTAGTACCCTGTTGTACCGCCTCTAGCTTGTATGCAAGATGGGATTCTGGCCGGCATGGAGGGTCTAGTACCCTGTTGTACCGCCTCTAGCTTGGATACAAGATGTGATACGGGTGGACATCAAGGCTCTAGTACCCTGTTGTACCGCCTCTAGCTTGTATACAAGATGAGATACTGGCCGGCATGGAGGGTCTAGTGCTCTGTTATACCGCCTCTAGCTTGGATACAAGATGTGATATGGGTGGGCATAGAGGCATACAGTTTCCGAATGGTATCCTGCAGAATATCAGCCCACATTTGCTGTAACTGAGCCTCTAGATCATGCAATCTCATAGGCTGTCGAAGTTGGCATCCCAGATGGTCCTATACATGTTCTATTAGCGATAAATCTTGTGACCGGGCAGCCACAGTAGTGTAACAATGTTGTGGAGGCATTCCTGTGACACCCTTGCTGTGCACGGCTGAGCATTATCCTGCTTTGAAAGCCGCCATGAGAAGAACACATGTGTCTGCAGCATGTCCTGAACATATTGCTGAGCTGTCATTGTCCCTTATACCCCTAATTGTGGTGACCGACTGTTGCATGCGATGGTCCCCCAGACCATCACATCAGTAGTGGGGGGCAGGGAGCTGCTTCAGCCAAGCACCTGTAAATGGTTCCGACACACACAGGGGCCTGTCTCTGGATGGTGGATAATGAAACAATTGGAGCTACTTGTGCTTGTTGGACAATCAGACAATCCTCTCTACTGGTGGTCTGTGAAGGCATCTTGAGCCTGGTCACCTTGTATTCTTTCCATCATGTAATTCACTGGTCCCAACACCTCCTAACAGTCTGTTCAGTATGGCCCAGGTGGTGAGCAATTTGTTGATATGACCATCCAGCTTCTTGCATTCTAATAATGCGCCCCCCTTAAACTCTGTTAACTGGGCGAAATCTCTTTGATTGCATCGGAGAAGTCTAGTGTTCAACAAGCTTTACACAAGTGAAAAAAGAGGTCCATCACACACAAGTAGCCTCTGAGAGCTTTTTTATAAGCCAAGGCAGGAAGCACTTTTAGGACCTCAGGTGGCAAGACCGTTCATCTAATCACACCACAACTCTAATTATTTGCATATCTGCCTGAGATGGAACTGCATGCCGACTTTTGCAGCAAAACGACAACTTCTTTCCTGGTGTTTGATTTTTTTTTTTTACAAAGAGTGTAATATACACTTGCTTTACTATTTCATCTTTGAAGGTGAAGCTTGAAGTTTCTTGGCCCAATGAAAAATCTGTAACAGTTGCCCGTAAGGCTACATGCATTGTATAGGACCTCTTATGTAGCAGAGGAAGCATTGATAACTGTTTTACTGCTATGGTACTCACCAATAGAATAAAGTTATCATGCCATTTTTGCTGCAGTATGTACACTCTTTAAACAGTGTTTTTTCTTTTTCACTCTACTTAGAATTTTTAAAATGTTTTTCAGTACATTATATAGTATATTGCATAGTACCACTGAAAAATACAACTCGTCCCACAAAGTACAAGCCCTCAGAAAGCTACATTGATGGAGTTATGATTTTTTAAAAGTGGGGAGGAAAAAACAAAAATGAAGAAAAAAAGGGGTAGTCCTTAAGGGGTTAAACGTCTAAGCTTTGGGGAGGGGATATTTGTACTTCCCAAATATATATACATATTTTCAACTCTTTGGATAGCAAAAATCAGTGGGCATTAATTACATCTCCAAGGTACTCATTTTAATATTTTAGTATTATAAATGAATCTTGCTGAATCATTCAACTGTTATACAAATAATAGGACCTTCCATGGCATACAGATTAATGAATAATGAAGTGTTTTTGTCACCATGGAGAGCAAGAATCATCTCTTTAGAAATGTCAGTGCAAATGTTTCTTGCAAGCACTTATTCCACATACTTAGCTCAGCAGTGGGTTACAAAAACATAAATAGTCACAAAGTATTGAAAACAAAAATACATTTGGAGGCGCAGTGTCAAACTTATGGGTCAGTCGAGTGAATGCATGAATATGGAGAGATGCTTTGCAAAATAGGATTAATTAATTACATTTTGCAATTTTACCTAGACTTTCACCTGGGGCAGAGATTTAAAGGAGATGTCTCGAGGAAGCAGTTAATTTTTTTTTTTGCCCAGTCCCCCCCATTAAACATACATTACAAAGCCCCCCTGTAAATGACATTTCTAGCTGGTTCGTACTTACCGTTCCAGCGTTTCAGCAAGTTATAAAAGTTTCCTCAAGATGGCCGCCGGCTCTTTCCCCGTCGCTCGCTGCAGCCCGACGTGCGCGCTCCCGAGACGCCGCCAGCTGTGTCTCCATGGCAACCGGACGCATCGCAGCCGCCGACCAGACGCCCCGCAGCCGCCGACCAGACAGCAGGTAACCGGCGCTAGCCCCCGGCTCCCCAGCGCTAGTTCCCCCGGCGCAGCGACAGCCCCCCCGGCCTAGCGACAGCCCCCCCATCGCAGCGACAGCCCCCCCGGCCTAGCGCTAGCTCCCCCGGCGCAGCGACAGCCCCCCCGGCCTAGCGCTAGCTCCCCCGGCCTAGCGACAGCCCCCCCCATCGCAGCGACAGCCCCCCCGGCCTAGCGCTAGCTCCCCCGGCGCAGCGACAGCCCCCCCGGCCTAGCGCTAGCTCCCCCGGCCTAGCGACAGCCCCCCCGGCCTAGCGACAGCCCCCCCCATCGCAGCGACAGCCCCCCCGGCCTAGCGCTAGCTCCCCCGGCGCAGCGGCAGCCCCCCCGGCCTAGCGACAGCCCCCCCGGCGCAGCCCGGCGCAGCGGCAGCCCCCCCCGGCGCAGCCCGGCGCAGCCCGGCGCAGCCCGGCGCAGCGGCAGCCCCCCCCCCGACCCATCACTTACCTGGGAGGCTTCTCGGGGCTGCTGGGCTGGGCTGGTCTTCTCCGCTGGGCAGCTCCAGTTTCTGCACCTTCCTCTAACAGAGGATGGTGCAGAATGGCCGCTTCAGCGCGCTCCCGAGCAGTGACAGCTCGTCTGCGCATGCGCAGAAGAGCTGTAGCGGGGAGCACACTGAAGCGGCTCGTGCTGAATGGAGAAGACCGGACTGCGCAAGCGCGTCTAAAAAAGCAAGCTGCCAGCGAATTTAGACGGAACCATGGAGACGAGGACGCTAGCAACGGAGCAGGTAAGTGGAATAACTTCTGTATGGCTCATATTTAATGCACAATGTACATTACAAAGTGCATTAATATGGCCATACGGAAGTGTATAACCCCACTTGGTTTCGCGAGACCACCCCTTTAATTCAGTGCTCCCGCCCTGCCCTTAATATTGTTTACCAGACTATCTAAAAAAATTCAAAACTACACAGTTCAATCAATTTGGCAACTAGGTTAAACAAAATAGGTGCCAAGTTAGTTTTTAAGTGTCAAAATTCAGACTTGCCCCCATAGCATCTTGCCCTTGTATAGAACAGCATAGTCTGGTGAGAAACGTGCTCAAAGGGCTGGTTCCAGGTTTAACCACTTACCCCTGCAGCCAGTTTTGGCCTTCCTGCCCAGGCCCCATTTTTCAAATCTGACATGTCATTAAATCTTTAAATGCTGATAACTTTGGAATGCTTTTTACTATGCAAATGATTCTAAGGGCTGTTGCAGACGACCGTATATCGGCCGGGTATTCACGCCGGCCGATATAAGTGGTCTCTGTCTGCAGGGGGAGGAGGCTAGAAGAGCCGGGAGCAGTGCTCTGAGCTCCCGCCCCCTCTCTGCCTCCTCTCCGCCCCTCTGCACTATTTTCAATGAGGGGAGGCTGGACGGGGGCGGAGCTAATTCCCAGAACTTAGCCCCGTCCCGCCCCCTCTCATTGCAAAGACAGACGCCGTATATCGGCCGGCGTGAATACCCAGCCGATATACGATCGTCTGAAACATCCCTAAGACTGTTTTTTGTGACCCATTGTACCTAATGTTAGTGGTGAATTTTAGGCTTAATATGTTTTGCCCTTATTTATAAAAAAAATCTTACATTTACAGAACTTTTTGAAAAATTAGCAGTTTTCAAACTTTTAATTTTTCTGCTTGGTAGACAGATAGTCATACCATACAAAATAGCTAATAAATACCATATGTGCAGTATATGTTTGTACCATTTTAAAAGTGACCTTTTATTTATTTTGGATGTCTGAAAGCATGTAATTATAGCAGCACTTTTTCTAATTTTGATGAAAATATTCAAAATCTACTTCTTAAGGGACCAATTGAGTTCTGAGGTGAACTATATATAGTTCAGGGGGCCTATATATTAGAAACTCCAACAAAGCACCTCATTTTAAAAAGTGCATCCCTCAAAGTTTTACAATGGCATTTACAAATTGTGCTTTACAGGAACTAATTTACTTTTCTATAACATAACAGAAGTTACCAGATAAACAAAAGTCACTCTTTAGTACCTTGAATCTGCAGTTTTTAAAAATCGCACACTTGTGGCCCTAGTGTGAAACATGACTCCAACACAGGTCTTAGAAATGAAGGAGTATCTTGTGGATTTTAGGACCTCCCATTTATTGGGACAATTTTTCATTGCCATATTTAGAGAGCCATCATATTATTTTATTTTTCCCATTTACAATGCTGTCTTGGGTTTTGTTTTTTGCGGGATAAACTGATGTACCATTTTGGGGTGCGGACATTTCTGATTTGGTTTTAATTGTGTTTTTGGGAGATGAGCTGTTAGAAACTCGAACTTGCATCTAATACTTGCCCGTGTAAATGGGCCCTTACATTTATACCCTGTTCACAGGATAGAGGATGACCTGTCTGACTGACAAGGATCCAATTACTGGGACCACCACAGATCATGAAAATGTGGGTCCTGTCTACCTCCACAAAATGAATGGGGTGAAAGTCAAGCATGAACGTTGCTCCACTAAACATTATACGGGACAGTATATGGGACTGATTGCTTTCTCCAGCAGTCTGAATAAAATGAATGTAGAAGCAACATGCATGCTTGACCACTGCAACATTCAAATGGGTGACATGAGACATCTCGTGATTAGTAGAGGTCCCGGCAGTCGGACCCTCACCAGTCAGACAATTATCTGTGTACAAGGGATACGTGTTAAACTTGGCATAACCCCCAAAATCATGATGTAGTACCATGGAAAGGTATCCCAAGCAACTTATAGGATAGAGGACCCTGCCTACAAGCAGGACGATCGTCCCAAAAAAAACAGACCTGTATTTCGTACCTAAAAGCCTGGTCTGTCCCTAGATGGATTCAGGCATCCACACACTAGCAGACAGAGGGGGATTCAGGCGTTCACACTTCCATGGAAGGAGGGGGATTCAGGCATCCACACACCTATGGAGGGAGGGGCAGAAACAACAGCTAACAATACCAAACAGGCAGACTTACAATGACAGAACATAGATTTTAGACTCAAAAACCAACAAGCAGACAACACTCATCTGACACAACATAGAGCTAAACTCACAAAGCAAACTGGATCCAGACAGAGAGCTGCACAGTATACATCCTCACACAAAGAGGTAGACAAAAGAATGACCCACACCCAGGTAGGGTTACATATACTCACACCATGGCTTATTGGCCAACCAGGGGACACCAACCAATCAGTTCATATAGCATAGGAGCGTTGCGGCTTGTCAGTCGCGACAGCGTCGTGGCCTGGTGGGTGGCCTTGATGCAGGCCAAAATCTGTCGACTTGTTATGCAGGAGAAGGTTAATGCACCATGTGCAGAGACTGCTGTGTGCTGTCTCTCTTTGCTGCATGATGCATGCTGGATTAGTCATGCCTGGGAGAAGGTTGGAGGTGTGCTTCTCTAATTGCTGTTCCACTCCTCAAGTGTGAAGTAGCTTTATATTCTCACCCCTCCCTTTGCTCAATGCTGCTTATTCAGTTCCCTAGAAGAAAGGCTGGAGTTTGGTGTTCCTCTAGGCTAGGTGAATTGCTACATATACAAATAAGTGTGGTTGTTTGCTATCAGTTGTATTTTGGTTTCCCTTATTGTTATTGCTTTGCTGTGTCAGTTCATCTATCAAGGGGCTCCTATAGGGACAATCAGGGCACAGGAAGAAGACCGTGGGGCCGCCTTTATCGAGGCGATGACTCTGCTTCTAGGTAGGGACCCTTCACCCCCCTGCTAGGTTAGGGCTAGGCTTCCTTCTCCCTGGAGTTGTGCAGCTGTTCAGCATAGTGTGGTATGCTTCTATTTCCCGCAGTGGGTACGTTGTCTGTCGCCATGCCACTCTGTCACTACGCCAAGCGTAGTATTCTTGTGCCGCACTGGCTTTACATACTGGTTTACGTACGCCTGCTGTGGTGCGCACTGTTCTACAGGGCATAGTATTTTCAACTGGAGAAGTAATGTCACCCTGCGCCCTTGCTGAGCATGTGCTCGTGTGCCGCATGGACGTGACAAGGAGATGTTACAGCAGAGTGGAGAGGAAGTCCTCAGTGAGGTAGTCCTAACAGACTATCTTAAAGAGACCTTTTGCAGTGAAAGGTAAGATGCAAACAGCAGAGCTGATGCCATAACCATATGGACGAGGCTGACATATTAACACTGCCCTGGTTCCACTGCTTGTTAAGTAAATTAAATTATAAATCATAATTATTATACGTAAGGTGTGTTCTAGCCTAGTTTCAAATGTCTTTGTATAAAATATCGCTGCAGTTTGTCTAAAGGTCCTTTTACATGTAACGAGAATCGGGCACACGATGCCCGAAACTCATCCCCGTGTATACTTGCTCCTGTGCTGTTACACAAGAGCGAGTATTGCTGAATCACTCACAGCGCGGCCAGCAAGGAGGCGGGGTGACTGGAGGAGAGTTCTCTCTCCATTTCCCCGCCCCTCTCCATTCACTGTAAGCAGCGGCCGTTCAGTACTGAACAGCTGCCGTTTACACTGAACGATGGTCTTCGAGATTTTAGGCATGCTTAAAACGATTCTCTTCCATTCATTTCATTTCTGCATGCTTTTACACGGAACGATTAATTGTCAAGTGACAAGTGACCCGTCGCCCACTGATTGGCCTGGCCACGTCTAACCTTTGAAGTCCTCAGAGAGTCGACAGCAAGTGCACATGCGTCCTCCTTCTTGGCGCGCTTGCGAACTCACCGTCGATTCTCTGAGGTTAGACGTGGCTAGGTCGGCATCAGCGTGCAGGAGCTGCTGGGAGATGACCCCTCACGCGACAGCTAAACAACGGAGGGAAGAAATACTACGGGATTAGGTAAGTTTACTTTGTTTTTTTAACTCTTTTCTTTCCACAGGTTAGACTGTACAGGGATGCAGGGCAGGATGCAGGTGATTATAATTTTTTTTATTTTGCTGACAGAACCCCTTTAAGTAAGATAAATGAATTTGGAGCAGCAGCAATTATTTATGCTTAATATTGGTAGGCTCTTTGTGATTAGACTTCTCCACTGCACTTTGCAGATGCAAAGTGGAGGGTGTTGAAAGGTGTTAAAAATACCAAAAAAATACAATAAAAGTGATCAAAAAAGCAGTTTGCTCCCCAATATGGTACCAATAAAAACTACAGCTCATCATGCAAAAAACAAGCCCTCACAGAGCTTTGTCAATGGAAAAATATGTAGTTTATGCTGTGATTAATGTTGTAAAAAAACAATGTCAGAATTGATGTGTTAGTTCTCCCTGTCGTCTAAAAAAAAATGTATAAAACTTTCACAATAGATTATATGTACCCAAAAATATTGCCAATACAAACTACAGTTTGGCACACAAAAACAAGCCCTCATATGGCCATGTCAATGGAAAAATAAAAAAGTTATGGCTTTTGAAAAGTGAAGATGAAAATCCCCCTAAATTGGCGCGCCCTTAGGGCCAGAACAGGCCATGTCCTTAAGAGGACTAAAAACCACTGCACCTCACCTGAAAAGTGACAGACTGCTGAAATCGGTATGTCTATCATTGCTTTATGCTACTGCAGCAAGTAGCTCGAGTGGGTGCGCTAACTCATGACCTTTTATGTTGGTTGCTACCCGGCCTAAAATGGTGGCTCGTATGGCAGGGGGATTGCAATAGGGTTCTTCGCAACAACCATTAGTAATTTGTGTAATATCCGATGTGACATCAGTGCCTTTGAATGAGTGCGTTCTTTAAGGTGACAAAAGGAAGAGACCAGTCCCAAGACTTCTAGTAAAACCGAAGACACACAGTTTACTTAATTCTTGAGAACCAAATACAGGGTATGCACTTTGCAATTAGTAGACAGTAAAATCTTCAACATCTTTAGCAGCATAGTAAATGACATTCATTCCTTCTTTAGTCCCCTCTTGAAGAATGAAGCTGCCAGGCTAAGCCAAGTGGGCCCTGTGCTGGAAGGTTACTTGGGGAGGAATAAAGGTAATAGTGCAGGCTATTATTGCAGCTATGATGCCTGTTTTGTTTCCTGCCTCATCTGCCCTGTCTCCGATTCCTTTGGTCAGAGTTTAAAAAAGACTCCACTCTCCAGGCTTCCTCCCTCTGGCTGACCTCCAGTATTAGAACTTGGGTGGAGCTCCCCTAGCTCCTCTCAGGCTTGACTTGACTCCTCACTGATTAACCTAGACTGACTACTAGACTCCCTAACCCCACCCTTTCCCTGCCTTTTATATCCTCCCCACTAACCAATCCTGGGCTAAGGGCAATCTTTCTACCTAATCCCAGTCCTAGTGTAGTGTCCCAGAGTTAAAGGGTCCCCTCCATAAGTATGAATGCATTTCTCTTGTCAGTGTCTTCTTTGTTGCATAAATTTGATGTGTATTGCACCTCTGTAGCACTGAATGGGTTACTGTCTTGGTTATGTCTGAAAAATGTATATTGTGTGTCATGTGACCATGTTATATTTATGTGTATGCAAGATGTATGCAAGTGAGTCCAAGAGAGTCTGAGCCTAAGCCTGGACCTGAGTCTATGCAGGTCTGCCTTGGAGTCACCAGAATTGAGAGACGTTCAGTGATTAGGAGAAACTATGCCTTATCTTGCAAGAAGCCCCAGGATGGAAGAGGCTAAGCAATTGCCTTGTGTGTGCCCGGGGCCCAACTCACCCAAGCCTTCCTACTGTTAACATGGAGGACTGAGAGAGTGAGGAACCGCCATGCAGCGCTGAGTGCATTTGCCTTAAATGTGAGTGCTGATCGGTAGAGAGCTAGAGAGAAAGAGGAGAGTGGCTGGGAACAGAACCTTGCAGATATCTTGGACTGTGGGCTCGTCTGTCATCCTGTGATTCCTCAATGCCACACCACTAATTTGCCTGCACCAGTGTCCTGATGGCTGATGTACAGAGTTTGGACTGTTAACTACTATTACAAGTATACTGTACAAGCTTAACCGACCGTTCCCGGTTCTGCTCTGAAACGTTATCCCTGTGTGTAGACTCTTTATTAACAACGTCTGGATTCACTGCAGATGATGGAACGGTGGCGTCACGAGTGACAACAGGATTGAAGGTAAACCGCCACTTAGGTTTTCCTATGTGAAACTCCCTTGGCAGTTACTTGGATGGGTCCCATGCTACCCCCAGGGGAGGAGATGGTAGAGCCCCGTGATAAGACCTCAATCTACCCCACTATCTTCTCGGCTGTGGGCCCGCTCCTTGGACGCTGCACTAGCTAGGGGTGATTGACAAGGGACAGAGCAGGTTAGGTTGAATTCTGTACAGTCATGCAGTGTTAGTTAGAGAAGTTGCCAGACATTAACCCTTGGTGACCCTTTATGGCTAATACACATAACAAAGCAATAATACACACACATATACACTCCACACGAGGTAGCTTTTAACAATACTGTGAGACCCCCCCACTCTGGGGTACTACACTACCTTCAGTGAGGGCAGCACAAAGGACATGACAGATTCCCTTTAGGGGCCTTTCATACGGGATGGAATTACAGAGCAAGACACAGACAAATCCACAGCTGCAGCATTCCACACCAAAATCCGAACATCTAACTGTGGATTTTGATGCAGAAATGCAGGCAGGTTTTAAGCCATTTTCAATTCTGCATCAAAATCCACAGATAGCCTGCAGATTTTGGTGAGGAATTTACGGTGGCTAAGGACTCATACTCACGGCCATGTTGGACTCCGCCAGGGAATATCGCAGCAGAGTCTGACATGGTGCTCCACAAAGACCCCATTCTCATCTCTTCGGATCCGCCATGAGAGTCCCATCTGGCGAGCCGGCTCGCATGTGCAGTGCAGCGCATGACGCTCCTCACAGCAGAAGTATCGTGGGACGGATGGCTTCCATTGACTACAATGGAAGCCGGCCACGTGGTTTTCCATGGCAAATAGAACATGTCGCGATTTCTTTCACGCTGAAATCCGCAGTAGAATTCCACAGCGTGAACATTGCAAGGCAGAAAGCTATTAGGTTCAATAGAACCTAATAGCTGCGGAATAACTCCTCAGATTTTCGCCGCGTGAAACGCGGCAGAAATCTGTCCGTGGGCATTAGACCTTATAGTGTGTTGTGTGGCCTACTCTGTCCCACGTGAAAGGTCAATGAATAGCTGATATAGTGTGTTTGCCAGCACCTTTTCATAACCTGTCAGATAATGTAGAAAGTTCAGGTAAAATAGGTTATTGGTGTTATTATTTGTGATTTTGTATCATTAATCACTGTTTTATCACTGCTCCTTTTTTTTTTTCTAGTAATCTTCTTTTGAAACCCGTCTGTTACATTTTCTTCACCACCTGTTCGCAACGGGAAGAGAATGAAACTTCGCAAACTACTACAAAAAAAGAGACGTAAACTGCAGCTGGGACTGTGGATGAAAATGCATTCAACACAATGCAAACTGACAGCCTTCTTTGCAAAAGTAGTTAAAACAAGATGGATTGCAAGACGCAAATGCACTGTTTGTTTGAATAGAGCTGAGTGCTTCATTAATGTTCTTCTATACTGGCTTTTAAAATATGTGTGATTTCTTTTACATCTTTTTGAAGTGACAGCTAAAAATACAAGTGAGACGGAGCCGACGGTATATCAATGAATACAAAGACGGAAAGAAGACCATAACAATAAACTAACCAAGTTCCTAGATTGGCGGTAGAAGAGTTTTCATTTCATCTGTTGTCTATATAGATGACGGACCTGAATGCATGCGGTGCTGATGATGGCAAATACAGTATGAGTGACTGCATACAATTACCGAACGATACCTTCTGATTTTCGTACTTTTGTAGTTTGATATGAGAGGTTTTTATTTCGTTATTTAGTTATTGTTTGTAAAGACGGTAATGCCTGCATATCTTGTCATCAAGCCTTCTCTGTTGTGAGTTATGCTCATTGTTCTTCACAGTTCCTGAGTCACAGCAATGTAGGTTTTAACACATTTCTGGCCACACATTTTTTTTCAGGTGTGATTGTTCTCAGTAAGAGAAACCAAGTAAAACAGGTGCTTTAGGGGTGCAGGGTTAGGGTATAAAACGACCGATGATCCAGTGGGTTATTAGTAAACCATATTTTAATAGGGCAATATACTACGCGTTTTGGCATTTGCAAACGCCTTTTTTAAGTATAACATATACACATGTAATATCGTATATATATAAGGATCATATACTCACTATTGGTAGTTCGCATCAGACGCCAGGGTAATTGCTGTGACGTCATTTGAAGGAGGAGTTTTACTTTTTGGTTGACGTAAACACATGATCCGGGTGGTGGAACGCTTTGTCACAGCATTGTCACAGCTGTGACAGAGGACCGCAAGGCTGTCCCATTGAATTCAATGGAGCCGGCACTACAGCCAGCTCCGTTGAAAGCAATAGGCTGCCTGCAAACCCTGCAGTCAATTTTGGGGAAGGGCTTTAACTATAAGCCCTTCCCTGAAAATTATCCCTAGAATGTGTAAAAAGTTAAAAAATATATACTCACCTCTCCGCCGCTGCTGGGGCTCAGGCCCATCTAGCCATGTCTTCTCCAGAACTTCTCTGAAGTGCTTTCAGCAGGTGGGGATTTAAAATCCCCGCCTGCTGAAAGAGCTGCCTCTGATTGGCTGAGCACTGTGACCAATCAGAGGCAGCACTCAGCCATTAAATGACAGCTGAGTGCTGCCTGTGATTGGTCCCTGCACTCAGCCATTCATTAAATTCAATGAATGGCTGAATTCACAAGGTAAAACCCCTGAATGCGACAGCATCCAGGGGTTTCACATCCAAAAAATCTGGAATGCCACAGTTACTTGCAATTTTAAATCCGCTGCCCTTTATTTACCTCTGCGCATTTTTGTGGACATGTCCACAAAATGGACATGTGACCGCTGTAATTGAAAAGCATTGGTTCTAATAGATGTGGATTGCAAACACAAATAACATGTTCAGCAAAAAATGCCCATCTGACTGAACCCTAAGGGAAACCAAGCAATCTTGTAGATATACTTTTTAATGGCTAACAAAAATACATGATGTTACAGCAAGCTTTTAGGATATCACACCCCTTTGTCAGGCTATGAATGAAACTAGTTTGGATGGCACATAATTATAACATACAGAGGGGAGGGGGGATACTCCTCTTGATCTAAATAAATGTTCACACACAGAGATTTGACACTTAGAAAAACACAACACAGTCTGAGCAGAGAGATAAACACTAAATCAGTCCACTGAGCTTAGGAATGTAACAGTTTTATAATGTCTCTTACCTCTAATGCACATGTAAAAAGAAACAAGAAGATGGAAATAATATCTCAGCAGCACCACTTATTGGATGGAAACATTCTTACAATCAATTTCTGAATTTTTATGAGAAAAACAAAAAATGATTGGGAAGAGGACACCCATCTTGACCTCCTTTAGAGCCTTCATATTCCCCACTTATGCAGGAATCCTGGGCTGAGGTTCATTCCATTCTTGAGAGTGTCAAACATGCCTATTAACTGATACTCCCAAATTCTTCTGTGACGCTGTGACTTGAAGTTGCCCTTAAGTATAATAACTCTTATCTGCTCTATGCTATGTCTGTGATCACAAAAATGTTTTGCCACAGGTAATTCCATCCTTTCCTCTTCAATTGAGTGGCGATAAAATCTCATCCTGGCGCTCAGTTTTTATCCTGTTTCCCCGACATAAAGCCCCCCAACGGGACATTAACTGTACTGAATCAGGTACACAACATTGGACGTGGAACATGTGGAGGTTGCCTGTAACATAGGAGGTGAGGATCTGGAAATATGGTTTTTAGACGGTTATCCTTGTGTAGGGTATGATGGAGTTTCTTTTTGCAGTTTTCCTTAGTACCTCTAGCTGTGAATTGTAGGTCACTACTAGAGGCACACGTCCGTTTCTTTTTTCTCCTTGTGTTGGCGTAGTTTATTTCTGGGTATTCTGGTGGTTCTGGTGATTTGGTCATCAATTGAAGTGGTATGGTAGCGCTGATTTAAAAATGTCTTTTTGAGACAGGTTAAATGGTCCTCTCTGTCTGTTGCGTTGGAGCAGATCCAGTTGTATCTGATGGCCTGGCTGTAGACAATGGACTTTTTAATGTGCTTAGGATGGCAACTGTCCCATCTGAGGCATGTGGGTCGATCATTTGGTTTGCAGTATACGGATGTCTATATAGAGTTGTTTGAAATTAAAAACTAGAGATGAGCGAGCATACTCGCTAAGGCAAACTAGGGGGGGGGAGAGCGGGGAGGAACGGGGGGGGGGGGGATCGCTCTCTCACTCTCTCCCCCCCCCCCCCCGCTCCCTCCCACAACTCACCGCTCTTCCCCGCCGGCACCCAAATCTTTAGAGACGAGCGGGCAGTTACTCGCATAAGGCACTACTCGCTTGAGTAGTTTGCCTTAGCGAGTATGCTCGCTCATCTGTATTAAAAACACACGGTCAAAAAAGCATTTCAAAAAGCAGCTTTGTGGCATTTTTAAATTGGATTTCGGTAGCACATTAATTACAATGATTGGTCTTAGCATAACATAGGGATAATGTGATTAACTCCTTGATTTACTAGCATATTTTACTTCTGTAATTGGTTTGTATTTTGTGAATGTAATACGCAGCTAATGTAAATCAATAGGACTATTTAGTTGGCTGTATTTAGTATTGCTCATCCTGATCGGACAGGCAATAAAATTGTCCCGATTTTTGTTAAGTTAAATCTAAATAGTCCAAAGCAATTTTTGCTGAAAATCACAGGAAAATTAAATTTCCCATAATGCCTGCTGCAGAGGTCGTTGTGCAGCCAATCAGCAGCCAGGGTGTCTTGCTTATGTCACCAAATGTGTCCTCCTTCTTTCATATGGGCAGCAGTTTCATTGGACATCTGCATAACATAACCTAGCCCTATTTATATAGGCACAGTTTAAACAGCAGGCATTTTACAGTTGAGCACAGGGCAGAGACGCAGCATCATGTTTATATGCCTATATAACACAATGTCTGTTGGTAGGGACAGATATTGTACAGAGGATATATTGCTGCTGGTGTGAAAGCTTGTATACTGGCAAAGAACTTAAACAGAAGTGTATTGGAAGAAGCAGAGAAAGTTGCTGCATCACAGCTATAGAAAATGGGGTCTGTACATTGGGAGAAGGTATATTTCTGCTGATATCAACGTATATATACCTCTGCTTGTTAACTAAATAAACAGATGAATTCCGCATGCACACACAAAAACACGCTTGTCTGAAGCCACCCTTAGTGTGGCTTCACACGACCCTATGCGCAATAACGCTCGCCGCATATAGAAAGTAGTTGCGCATGAACAGGTTTTTTTCTTCTGCAAACAGCAGAAAGGTAGGTCCTGCCCTGTTTTTCCCATACATAATTAACGCTACGTGCGGGAATAATGGGGTAAATCCTCTCTTTTCTCGTCCTTACTATTAACGGGTAAGAATTAGGGATGAGCGAGTATACTGGCTAAGGCACTACTCGCTCGAGTAATGTGCCTTCGCAGAGTATCTCCCCGCTCGTCCCGAAAGATTCAGGGGCCGGCGCGGGGCGGGGAGTTGCGGGGGAGAGCAGGGAGGAACGGAGGGGAGATCTCTCTCTCCTGCCCTCTCTCCCCTGCTCCCCGCTGCGACTCACCTGTCAGCTGCGGCGGCCCCTGAATCTTTAAGGACGAGCAGGGAGATACTTGTCTAAAGCACATTACTCGAGCGAGTAGTGCCATAGCGAGTATACTCGCTCATCCCTAGTTAGAATCCCTCTAGTGAAAACGAAACAATTGAAATGAACATTTGAATAACAATAACAAATCAATCAATAACAGGACAAAAACACACCCTTGTGTTTAAGCTCTAGGTTCAGAGTTTGCTAGATGTTGCCCTTGTTGGAATAGAACATGCAGTTGCAAGACAATTGCTAACCACTAAGACGCAGAAATATAATAATATTGTTACTTAGTGATTGCTTATTGGCAGTTTTATAGTCACCCTTCCCGTCATTAGTCAGCGTAGTGTGTAGTTAGTCAGTGTAATGTGTAGTTAGTCAGCGTGGTGTGTAGTTAGTCAGTGTAATGTGTAGTTAGTCAGCGTAGTGTGTAGTTAGTCAGCGTAGTGTGTAGTTAGTCAGCGTGGTGTGTAGTTAGTCAGTGTAGTGTATAATTAGGGTAGTTTCAGCATATCTGTCAGTCTAAAAAAAAAAAGAGAAAAATAAAGTTTGTTCTGCATTTCTGCCCCTGTTCCCTGGTCACCCCATCCCAGTGATCCCGCAGTGTCCTGTACAATAATTTTTTTTTCTGAAGTACATATTACACTTTTATAATGGCCCGCAGGAGATTCACTGCTGAGGAGGCATACGTACTTATTGCCTCTGACTCAGATTCTGCTAGTGGGGATGACGCCACTTTTCTGGCATTCTCCTCCTCCTCGTCATCTGCATCCTCATCTAGTGAATCTGAACTCCCTGTACCCCCAAGAAGGCGTCCAAGGACTTCCACTACTGTGGACCCCAATACACCTGATGTTAGTTGGGGTACCCCTGAAAGTTTTACACCCCAGATCCCTGACTTCCATGGCAACCCAGGGATTCAGTTTGATACTGAAGGGCTCAGAGCGAGGGACTTTTTTATGTTTTTTTTTTTCAGATGATTTTATTGCCCACATAGTGACCCAAACAAATTTGTATGCCCAGCATTTTATACAGCAAAATCCCACCTCCAGCTACGTAAGACCCGATAAGTGGACCCCTGTGGATGCATTAGAAATAAAAAAAATTCGGGGTCTTGTGTTAACTATGGGTCTAGTAAAAAAGCCGACCATCAGGGAATACTGGAGTACTGATATTTTGTATCACACTCCTATGTTCGGTATGGCGATGTCAAGGACACGTTTTGAGATGATCCAAAAATTTTTACACTATAACAATAATGCAGAGTGCTCCCCAAGTGATCATCCCAATTATGATCGCTTGTATAAAATCAGGCCAGTATTGAAACATGTTAATTTCAAATTTGCCCAGCCATACACCCCAGAAAAAAATATTGCAGTAGATGAGTCCCTGGTGCACTTCAAAGGGAGGCTTAAAGGGGTTGTCCCGCGGCAGCAAGTGGGTCTATACACTTCTGTATGGCCATATTAATGCACTTTGCGCATTAATTCTGTATGGCTCATAATTAATGTACATTGTGCATTAATTATGAGCCATACAGAAGTTATAAGAAGTTTTTCACTTACCTGCTCCGTTGCTAGCGTCCTCGTTTCCATGGATCCGACTAATTTTCGGCGTCTAATGGCCAAATTAGCCGCGCTTGTGCAGTCCGGGTCTTCTGCTCTCTTCAATGGAGCCGCTCGTGCAGAATGCCGGCTCCGTGTAGCTCCGCCCCGTCACGTGCCGATTCCAGCCAATCAGGAGGCTGGAATCGGCAATGGACCGCACAGAAGAGCTGCGGTCCACGGAGGGAGCAGACCCCGGCGGCCATCTTCAGCAGGTAAGTATGAAGACGCCGGACCGCCGGGATTCAGGTAAGCGCTGAGCGGTTTGTTTTTTAACCCCTGCATCGGGGTTGTCTTGCGCCGAACGGGGGGGGGGGGGGGGGGGGTTAAAAAAAAAAAAAAAAACCCGTTTCGGCGCGGGACAACCCCTTTAAAGCTATGGACGCCTTTGATGGGGTCTTTTGTTCCCCTTAAATGCATGTATTTTGGGATGATAATCATGTTTGCAACAGTTCACTGTTAAAAATGTTGTACTTTTTGTCTGATGACCTACCTAAAAAAATCAAAAGGCCTTTTAGAATATATCCACATTCATACGTTTTCTGTCATAAATGTCTGAGACAGAAAAATTCTCTCCATACATCTAAATGGGGTTGTTTCTGCAGCAAGTGCAAGGGCTTCCACGAGCAGTCATAAATTTCAGCAATAAATCTGCTACATGTGAACTGATTGTTACGCAGTAAGTATCTTAAAGCTCGTGCACATAACTGATTTATGATCCAGTTCAGCTTCCTTATGAACTTGTAATATGGCAATCACAGAAGTCTATGTGGCGTTGCTGTATGTCCATATACAGTTGGCAGAAATATTTAAGCGAACCTTCTGGAATTACCTGAATTTCTGCATTGATTACTAATAAAATGTATTCTGATTGTCATCAACAACTGTAGACAAACACAATCTAACTGACTTTATAACACACAAACACTTGTACTGTTCATATCTTTTAGTGAGCACATTGAGTAAACATGCACAATGCAGTCAGTGAAGCCTTGTGGTATGTAACCTGTAGATTCATTCAGCAGCAATTATCACCACATTTTTCTTTAGCTGCAAGTAACATTTGCACAATTCTCCCTGCAACTGTGTTTCAATTCATCAATATTTCTGGGATGCCTTGTATACACAGCCCTCTTCAGGTCAAGCCATATGATCTGGATAGGGCTATTTAGTTGATTTACTTGTGTGTTTTGGGTTACTGTATAGTTGCATTACCCACTGTCTCTTCAGCTGGAGGTCATGGACTGCTGTCCTTACATTCTCCTGTAAAATGTTTTTATACATTTTAGTATTTATTATATCCCCAATGATTGCATGATAACGAGGCCATAAGGCAGCCCCAACCTCTGATGCTCCTTCCATCATGCTTCACAGTTGTCATGAGGTTTTGGTGTTGGTGTTGCAATTTTCTTTTCCTCTACATATAATGTAGTGCATTTGTGATAAAAAGTTGTACATTTGTCTCATTTGTCCATAGAACATTTTTGCTCCAGTATTGTGGAACATCGAGGTGGTCTTTGGCGAACTTCAGATGGGCTTTTTTTTGGACACAATGGCTTACTTTGTGGTGTCTTTCATGAATATCATTCTTTTTCAGTGTTTTAGGCCGCCTGCAGATGGCCGGATCGGATCCGGCAGCGAGAATTCTCGCTGCCGGACCCGACCCGAGCGCCTGCAGAGAGCAGCGATTACTCACCCGAGCCCCACAGCTCCAGATCTTTCATGTGCCATCTGCTGAGCAGCCGGCGCATGTGCAGACCGGAGCCGGCGGCCAGTGAGTGACGATTCTGTGTGGGGCTCCGCGAGCCCCGCACAGAAATAGGACATGCTGCGGTTTGTTTACCACGCAAGAATTCGCGTGGACAAACCGCAGCCGTCTGCCTAGGATTGCATTTGCTAACGCAATCCTATGGCAGCTTCCAAGGGTGGAAATTCCGTGGGAAATCCCGCCGCGGAATTTCCGCCCGTCTGCAGGCGGACTGAAGAATTCGTTTACTTCTTGTTTGTCGTTCATTTTATATGTACATAAAAATAATTGCTTGTCGCGTGTGAACAACGATTGTTTAGTCGTTCGCATTCACTGGTACAGTGTATGTAAATGACTGAATGATATGTGAATGAATTTGAGAACGATTATTTGTCTGCATAAACAGGCCGCACAAGCAAATGAGCGAACTCTGTCATCATTCACTCATGATAACGATTTCTCGCTCTGTGTACAAGGAACCTTAATTGAAACAGCTTTTGCTAATTAGTCCTTGGTAAAGTCATTAACACAAAGGTTAGATCATTTTTCTCGCTGCACACTGGATGTTTACTTAGCGTGCTCAATAATAGACATGAACAGTGCAACCATGTGTTATAAGTTTAGTTAGATTTTGTCTCTAATTGGGACTTACATAGCAATCAGACCAACTTATTTCTAATCAATGCAGAAATGCCAGTGATTATAAAGGACTCATCTACTTTCTCTTGCAACTGTATATCTCTAAATTTCATATACCTCTGATTCAGTTGGCTGTATGGGAGATTCACACCAGAAGTAAATTTTCATCAGTCTGTAAATTCTGATTGAGCTTTAGAAAAATCTCTGAGTGGGTCTCATGATCGAATTTCCCCCTCTCCCACTTTCTGCCTTTTTACTGGGATTAAATTCTTAAACTGCAGCCTAAGGGCTTATTCCCACGAGCGTATATAGGCCGGCGTTTTCACGGGCGGCCGATTTATGCTACCATCTGGGGAGTAGAAGCTCGTGAAGGGGGCACAAATCTATCATTTGGAAGCCTATTCACATGGCATGGACCCCAGTGCATATACACCAAGGCTACCATGCCGTCGCCCTGGGGCGTACCTAAAGGCTAAGGGGCCCGGGTGCAAAAGTTTAGATTGCCCCCCCCCTCCATCTGGGTATTAGTGTATCTTGACGCCACCAGGAATTCCTGGTGGAGTCAAGATTGACAGGGGGTTGACGCCCTCTGTACCTGACGTCCAGGAAGGGCACTACAAGTAGCCGGAAAAGAGATGCAGCGTGGGTGCATAGCCAGTGGGGACTCCTTGAAAGGCTGAGGCACAGTTCCCACAGTCTTCCGGCCCACTGAGGCTCAAAGTGCATCCCGCATTGAGGAGAAACCGTCCTCAACCTGATGTGCCTGCGCCGCCGGCAGCGCTCCATTGAAGCACCCCCAACCCCAACTACCACATACCGCCGGCTGCAGCGCGCTGACAGGGCGAGGAGGAGGTACAGTGCTATTCGGTGGCCGGCAGCAACAGGAGCACATGCCGCTGGACTTCCGCCACCCACCCCCCCTAAGCTGAAGCAGCTTTGCCCCTGGCGAAGCTGAAGTGCACAGAGCGGCAGCTGTCATTGGGGGAGCGGGGGCACGGATGTCACAGTCCCAGTGCCAGCAGAGAAGATGCAGTGAGGGCGCCATCTGTCAGCAGGGGAGCGGCATCCACGGAGATTACAGTCCCGGCGGCGGAGCACACCCAAGACGTGCGCAGCAGCTGTAAGCGGGAGAACGGCCGACACGGAGCTGCAGTCCGGCTGCTGTGAGCGGGGTACCTTAAGGTGAGGGTTATTTTTCTTATTAGGCTTACATTATTACATCTTAATTTACAGCTAACAATGTAAGCCTAACAACTGTTTTGCACATCACACACAAATCTATCCACAGTGTCCTAGAAGGACCTGCGAGGCTTGACCCTATCGGGAGCTGGGGGTGTGACAGAGGTGTTCCTCCTGTCAAACCCTTAGCTTCCGGTGGTGTCAAGATACACTAATACCCTCCATCTGTACCCGTACCTATACCTCAACTGTGCTAATTTACATACATGATCTAGCCTTCTCATCATGACTCCTTTCCTTGACTACATAAAAATCTGTTGGTAATGTCTTAGGCTGCTTTCACACGGCCGTAAAAATTGTGCGAGATTTGTGCGTTGCAAAATGCACAAATCGCACATGAATATGAACCCCATTCTTTTGAATGCGATCATACACAGGAGCGATATTTTGTTTTTTCTCTGCATCGCACGAGAATATGATGATGTGATGTGAGCTGGTTTTAACACAGTAACCCCTCATAGTTTCACGTCCCAATATCAGACTCACCCATGTGAAAATTAGCCTAACGCCAGCTGTACACTGCTGGATTTGCATTGCGGAATATGGAGTGGGCATTCGGCTACGGATTCCGCAGCATGTACCGCCCATAGCATGCTATGGAAAAGCGTTTTTTCCTCTACACGAGCAGAAATCAATAGCGATTTTCCGCTTACGGAGGAAAAATCATGGCATGCTCTATTTTAGTGCAAGTTCTGCATGGACGGCCTCCATTGAACTCAATGCAAGCCATGCGACCCGCCACCCTGACATTGCAGAAAAGTCACGGGCACCCGCGACATCGCCTAGCGACTGCGCTTGAAAATCAGTGATTAAAAGAAAAAAAAAATGTACTGCGCACCTCCGACGGCTCGCCTTGTGCAGCATCCGCAGTGCAGAAAAAAGAAAGAAATTACAGGTACGTGCGGATGCCAGCGGGGCACAGGGTTGGATTCGGCTCCGGGCTCACGCATGCAGAATGCTACCCAGTTGTCTGCAGCCGGCCCAAGACTGTGTTCATGGATTTTGTTGCATTATTGAACCACAATCAAAAATAACATCTAAAAACGCCATCCTCTATTAAAAACCGCACGTGGATTCAAACAATACTGGCAGTTTTTAAACTGCATGCAGGTTTCGGATGTGTTTTTCAGTTGTGTGTAAAGTGCTCAATCATACACAGTATATACCCAGGTTATACCAGTTGTACATATATAATTATATAACAGGAAATACCCAGGTTATACCAGCATGCTCCACTATATACAGGATGTATAACTTATACTAGCTGTACATATATAATTATATACAGTATATACCCAGGTTATATCAGCTGTACATATATAATTATATAACAGGAGAGGTATAACGTATACCAGCTGTACATATATAATTATATAGAGTATATATCCAGGTTATACCAGCTGTACATATATAATTTTATACAGTATATATCCAGGTTATACCAGCTGTACATATATAATTATATACAGGAGATACCCAAGTTATACCAGCTGTACATATATAATTATATACAGGATGTATAACTTATACTCGCTGTACATATATAATTATATACAGTATATACCCAGGTTATACCAGCTGTACATACATAATTATATAACAGGAGAGGTATAACTTATACCAGCTGTACATATATAATTATATACAGGAGATCTCCAGGTTACACCAAAGCCTAAGGCCTCTTACACAAGTGTTTTATCGCAGTAAAAGTGCTGGCCGAAAATTGCGACCATCTGAAGCATTGGATTCCAATCCATCCATTCAAAAGGGTGATTTTCCAGTGCATAAAATCAGCCGTCCAAAAAAGATTTAAAATCCCAGCCTGCTGGTAGCTCTGATTTTGATTGACTGAGTGCTTCAGCCAATCACAATCAGAGCTACCAGCAGGTGGGGATTTTAACCCGTTAGTGACGAAGCCTGTTTGCGCCTTAGTGACGGAGCCAAATTTTGGAAATCTGACATGCGTCGTTCAACGTAGCATAACTCCATAAAGGCTTTACATATCCAAGTGATTCTGACACTGTTTTTTCGCCACATGTTGTACTTCATTTAGGTTGTAAAAAGAGACCGATATAATTTGTGTATATTTATTAAAAGTACCAATATTGGAAAAATTTTGAAAAAATTGTAATTTCTTCACATTTTCAACCGTAATAGCTCAAATACGTCCAAACATACTGTACAAATTTTTGATAAGATATATATTTCCATCTGTTTACTTTATTCTGAATGCACACTTGAAAAACTTTTGTGTTTTTTTTAACCATTTAGAGGACATACAAATTTAACATTACTTTTCAGCATTTTGAGAAACACTTTGCTTTCCTGCACCAAACCAAGTTTGCAAAGGCTCATAAGTGTCAGAATAATAGATACCCCCTCAAATGACCCCATTTTAAAAACTACACCCCTTAATGTATTCACTGAGGGGTGTCATGAGTATTTTGACCCCACCAGTTTTTTTCAGGAATTAATTCAATTTAGAGGAGAAAAAATAAAATTTCATATTTTTGCAAATATGTCATTTTAAAGACATATTTTTTCCTATAGAGCCCATGAAAATGAGGATTTACACACCAAAATGGATACCCCCGTTTCTCCCGTGTTCAGAAACATACCCATTGTGGCCCTAATCTTATGTCTGGATGCACAACGGGACCCAAAATGAAAGGAGTAGTCGGTGTCTTTCAGAACATAAATTTTGCTTGAAGGCGTTTTAGGCCCCATAGCACTTTTGTAGAGCTCTTGAGCGGCCCAAATCAAAGAGAACCCCCACAAGTAACCCCATTTTGAAAACTAGACCCCTTAACGAATTTATCTAGGGGTGTACTGCCCATTTTGACCCCACAGTTTTTGAATGAATTCAAGCAAAAGCAAAAGGAAAAAATTGTGATTTTCGTTTTTTTGTCAATTCTGTCATTTTAAAAACAGCTTTTTTTGTACCGCACACACATGAATGGAGCCTTGCACCCCAAAATGGATACCCCTGTTTCTCCCGTGTTCAGAGACATACCCATTGTGGCCCTAATCTTATGTCTGGATGCACAACGGGGACCAAAACCAAAGGAGTAGTCGGTGGTTTTCAGAACATAAATTTTCCTTGAAGGCGTTTTAGGCCCCATAGCACATTTGTAGAGCTCTTGAGCGGCCCAAATCAAAGAGAACCCCCACAAGTAACCCCATTTTGAAAACTAGACCCGTTAACGAATTTATCTAGGGGTGTACTGCCCATTTTGACCCCACAGTTTTTGAATGAATTCAAGCAAAAGCAAAAGGAAAAAATTGTGATTTTCGTTTTTTTGTCAATTCTGTCATTTTAAAAACAGCTTTTTTTGTACAGCACACACATGAATGAAGACTTGCACCCCAAAATAGATACCCCAGTTTGTCCCGTGTTCAGAAACATACCTATTGTGGCCCTAATCTTTTGTCTGGATGCACAACGGGGCCCAAAATGAAAGGAGTAATCGGTGGCTTTCAGAACAGAAATTTAGCATGAAGGTGATTTAGGCCCCATTGCCTACTTGTAGAGCCCTTGAGCGGCCAAAACGACAGAGAGCCCCCACAAATGACCCCATTTTGAAAACTAGACCCCCTAACGAATTTATCTAGGGGTGTACTGTGTATTTTTACACTACAATTTTTGAATAAATCTAAGCAAAGCAGTAGGAGAAAAATTACAATTTTCATTATTTCGGCAGTTGTATCAATTTAAAAACAGTTTTTTTTGTACAGCACACATAGGAATGAAGACTTTCACCCCAAAATGGATACCCCCGTTTGTCCCGTGTTCAGAACCATAACCCTTGTAACCCTAATCTACTTAAAGGACACATGGCTAGGCCTATAATGGATGGAGCACCCGTTGGATTTCAGGGTACAACGGTATAAATTCCAGGCCCCATTGCCCACTTATAGGGTCATTGAGCGTCCAAAACGATAAAACCTCCCCACAAATGACCCCATTTTAAAAACTAGACCCCTTAATGAATTCATCTAGGGGTGTATTGCGTATTTTGACCCCACAGTATTTGAATAAATCTAAGCAAAGCAGAAGGAAAAAATTACGATTTTCATTTTTTTGGCAATTTTGTCAATTTAAAAACAGTTTTTTTTGTACAGTGTACATAGGAATGAAGACATTCACCCCAAAATGGATACCCCCATTTGTCCCGTGTTCAAAAACATACCCATTGTGGCCCTAATCTACTTACAGGAAACATGGCAAGGCCTATAATGGAGGGAACACCCGTTGGATTGCAGGGCACAACTGAATACATTCCAGGCTCCATTGCCCACTTGTACGGAATAAAAATTGACACCTTAAAAAAATATACCCCCCCCCACACACACACACACACACACACCCCTACCGCTCCGCCCTTTTCGGCGTTACCCAAATCTTAGATAAAAGTAATAATGTGAACTGTGTAATATTTCCAAAGACAGGGGTAATTACGGAGGCTGGTTGGGATGGGTCCATGGGGCTATAAAACCGTGTATCCCCCCTCCTCTCATGCTTTTTGGGGGTATTTTTTGACCTCAGTAGCGGGTATGGGGTGTAAAAAGTAGCGCTCTGTGAGTCTCCGTAAGCTTAATGAGATGCGGCGGTCTCACACAGAAGGCGCTCAACAAGCTGCTCCTGGAACTGCAGGAAGGCGAACGTTCCCGGGGCTTCTTGTAAATTGCGTATTACAGGTAGCGGTCTGAATAACGCCGGGCTCACGCAGCCGTAGGTGGAATCTGCTTGCGGAGGCCCACAGCGGATCCCAGGTGTAAGCCCGGCTGTGACCCTGCGTACGGCTGCGTAATGTACTGCGCATAACTGCCTACTCACACAGGCGGTCATACGCAGTATATATATATTTTTTTGTTTGTATTTTCCGCACCGTTGCTTAGCGATGACCCGGGTACCCGCAGCCCGTATACAAGGTAGTTGCGTATGGGCTGCGGGTATATCCGCGACCATGGAGCACAATGGGCTCTATGTTGCGGATATCCGCGGTAAAATAGAACCTGCTGCGTTCTCTTTTCTGCGAGTGGATTACGCAATTCCGACCCACTGTGAGCGGAATTGGGTAATCCAATGCGATTGATCTGCGTATTACCGCGGATCAGAAGCATGCGGAATCCGTAATTCCTATCCGCTCATGTGAGACCGACCTAAGGTAGATCGCTACCTTTTTTTCACGTGACCGGGGACCGCCCAACGAGGCCACCCGTCACTGCTCCAGGCTCTCGGTGACCGTTGGTCGCTGGGAGCAAGGAGATTTTAAATTTCCTGGGCTCCCCGACTCCTGCGCATGTGTCCGGTGTTTTGCCGGCGGTCGCATGCGCAGAATCCGGGAACGTTCACGGAAGAAGATTGTGTCGGGGCGCAAATACGGAGGCCTCCGGCAAAAAGTTTCATCTCCTCTCACCGATCGCATCAGTGAGGGGAGATGAACCTTCACCTTTTTTATACTTTTACGTGATCGCCATTATCCATTGGATAACGGCGAACACGTGATCAGGAACCACTCACTGCGGCCCCCCCGTGAAATCTCCAGGCTCTCGGCTAAGTTTTGTAGCCAGGAGCAGGGAGATTTTAAATTACCACGGCTTTTGCGCATGCACCTGCCATATTGGCGACGGGCGCGTGCGCAGAAGCTGGGGTAAGGTCCGCGGATAAATCCGCGGGCCTTAGGTACGTCATTTCATCCTCCCTCACGGATATGATCCGTGGGGGGAGATGAAACGCAAGTTTTTTAAACTTTTTTAAACTTTTTTTATTTAACTTTTTGCACTTTTTTTTTTTAGTTTTTACCCCTTTTTTTATTTTTATTTTTTAACTTTTTGCACTTTTTTTTTAACTTTACATGATCACTGTCATCCATTGGATGACAGTGATCATGTCCCCAGTGACATCCCTCTGCTCTTGGCTACACATGGCAGCCAAGAGCAGAGGGATTTTGAATTTCCCGGGGCTCGAGCCCCTCTGTGCACGCGCCCGATGTCAATCATCGGGCGCGCATGCGCAGACCGGGATTTCGGGTCCCGGGACATCGGGACATCGCAGAGGACCGGGGGTGAGTATTTTCACCTCCCCTCATGGATCCGATCCATGAGGGGAGGTGAAACCTTACGTTTTTTTTACTTTTTCAACTTTTTCGCGATCGCCGCTATCTAATCGATAGCGGCGATCGCGGGCACGGGGACCGCTCACAGCGGTCCCCGGTAACACCTCCTGGCTCCCGGCTACCTTCAGGAGCCGGGAGCCAGGAGATTTTAAATTTGCCGGGGGCTCCCGGGCTTCTGTGCATGCGCGTGACGTCATCGCCTGGCGCGCATGCGCAAAAGGCCGCCGGCGGGTCCGGGAGGACGAGATCTCCGTGGGACACCGCCGACAAGCCGGGTAAGTAATTTCAGCTGCCCTGGTGGAGCCGATCCAGCAGGGCAGCTGAAGAACTAACTTTTTTGACAGTTTTCTTTACTTTTTTGCGATCGGCGCTAGCCATTGGCTAGCGCCGATCGCAATGCTGGGGGGGACTGCCCGCATCCTGGGATGACAGCTCCATGCTGTCGGCTACCTGCGGGCACCGACAGCATGGAGCTGTCACGTCCTCAGGCAAGTGGGCATCAATCCAAAGAGGATGCATAAAACTACGTCCTCTAGGATTAAGGCCCACTTTCTGAGGACGTAGTTTCCCGATGGGGCAGTCGTTAAGGGGTTAAATCCCCGCATGCTGATACATCAGCAGCTCTACACAGCTGGGGACAGCGCGAGAAGTCGCTGCTGTGCCCCGCCAGCCATCAATGGATTTTAAAGCCATTTAAAATAGTGTAAAAAAAATAAAATAAAATACTCACCTGCCTTCAGCTGCCGGGGCTCAGCTGCGACTTCTGTAGTTCTGAATTTAAAATCCCCGCCTGCTGGTAGCTCTGATTGAAAAAAATGCACGCAGCTGCATTCACGCATGTTTTTGCTCGTACCTAGGTGTGCACCTATGTACGCACCTATGTACGTGCAAAAACACGCTCATGTGAAGCCACCCTAAGTGCTGCCAAATGACAGGGATACCCCTAGCATTTCTGCTGCCTGAGGTGCCCCTACCCCACCCCCTCCCAAAAAAGAGCATTACTTCACTGATGACAAAGAAAAAAAAATAGGAATATCTATCTATCTTGACAGTGCAGTTAGCAGAATGCAGAATGACCAGCAGGGGGCTCCAAAGCAGTCATAGGCACCCTGTAATCCAAAACCATACATGTTATACCGTATATCAAAACATCCAAAACAAATAGAGGAACCCGGTCCCATACTTTATTTTAGCATAAATATACTAATTTAAAAAAAAAACAAAAAACTATAAATATTAAAAAAACTCTTTTTTTTTTTAGCTTTTTACCCCCAATAAAACTAAAAAACAGAAAAAAAGCCAGTGAAAAAGATATATATATATATATGTATATATATATATATATATATATATATATATATCACCCTACATGTCATGGAAAAAAATGCAGCAAGAATAATTTTGGTAGCTAAAGGAAAAAAAAAAATAGGACAGTAAAACCACCACATGGTTAAAATTCCTAAAAAGCGTCTGGTCCTTAAGGTACAAAACAGCCTGGTCTTTAAAGGGTTAAAGCGCCCTTGGGGGAAGAAAATTACACCTATGTGCAATTAAGAGGTGGGCAGGAGAATGAGTGGGTGAAATGGGAAGTTAATTAAGGAAACTAATTAACCCTCTAGTTAAGGTTGAGGGGCGAGTTGAAAAAAGGGATGAGGGGGAAATTGAAACTGTAGGGAGACCTGGGATTCCCTGCAGATGAGTTTCCTCTCACTGCTAAGAGTCGGGGTTCAATTAATAAACCCGACTAAGCATCAGAGAGAAAGAAGTTTAGGAGCACTGGAGAAAGGAGCTTCTGAATCGTATTGCGCACTTATGTATTGCAACATAAGACTAGTAGTAGATTTGCATTAGAAGCATCTACCATACCCAGCTACAATACCCTATTGAGGAGACTATAAAACTGATTGTGAGGTTACAATTGTTGGAAGGATACCATCAGTTTTGGGAGCAAGTGAAAACATAATAGTTATGTGAGAACAGGAGGGACTAGGTTGGGTCTCCACCAAAGTAGAACCTATGTTCTGCAACTGGCCCACTCCTACATCATCTTAGCCAAAGGGAAGAGGCGTCTTCCCCCCGGGACATCCCCCAGGAGGCACAAATCCTCTGGCAACTGGCCCAATGGCCCCCCAGTGGCTCACTGCCTGTTATCTTGACTCCCATTCCTGCTCTGCTTTCGTGCAGCAGACCAGCCGATGGGGGCCACAAGGTCTCCCTGGAGCAGGACCAATCCAGCCCCCCTCAGAGGCAAAGGGGAGACAGTGAAGGCACAACACTATTTTAGAGTGCTGCCGAACACTAGCTTATAAGGTATGTAGATAAGAAGAAAAATAGTGAAAAAGGCAAGAGTTGTCCAATTTAGGACCGTAGGTCAATAAAGCAAAGAGTACATTATGGTTATGCCGTCATAAGGAAAGAGTTCATGCTTCTGAGAACAGAGGTCTTCTGCGTCTTGTGAAGGAGAGGACAGGGCAACACTTAGGAGCTCAGTCTCCTGGAAAGGCACCTCAAAGTCCTCCAGGAAAACCATATCAACTATGTAAAAAGAGAAATGGTTAAGCAACTGAAACAGAACTATGTGGTTAAACTGTAGTTAGGGGCTGAACCGCCCCAATCACTTGGTGTTCTGGTGGCTAGATAACTCTTCATAAGCCTTTACAAATTGAAGATTGGTGTGCGTTTTCCGGTTCTATGGAGATTTTAATCTGTGGGTCTCCTTCCATGGTACAGGGTTCGACTTTAGTGGAAGGACTTCAAAATCTCACAGCGGCATCCAGGAATCAATCCAGAATTGGTGGAAAATTTAGAGCCTTCCTGGCCTTCTCCAAGTAAGAGGGAGTGTGGATTATAATGTTTTTTCCTTCTTTCATTATTGATGGCCCAAAGGGGATCAGCCAAGAATATTGCAGGTTAATTTCTCTGACGACTTCTAGAAGAGGTTTTAATTGTCTTTAGAGATGAGCGAGCACCAAAATGCTCGGGTGCTCGTTACTCGAGTCAAACTTCCCGCGATGCTCGAGGGTTCGTTTCGAGTAATGAACCCCATTCAAGTCAATGGGCGACCCGAGCATTTTTGTATGGGACCTATGCTCCGCTAAGGTTTTCATTTGTGAAAATCTGGGAAATTCAAGAAATTGATGGGAATGACACAGAAACGGATAGGGCAGGCGAGGGGCTACATGTTGGGCTGCATCTCAAGTTCCCAGGTCCCACTATTAAGCCACAATAGCGGGCCCCCCCCCCCCAACAATTTTTACTTCTGAAAAACCCTCATTAGCAAGGCATACCTTAGCTAAGCACCACACTACCTCCAACAAAGCACAATCACTGCCTGCATGACACTCCTCTGCCACTTCTCCTGGGTAGCATGCTGCCCAACCGCCCATTTCAGTAATAGTAGCAGTCAAGACAGGCCCCGGTAACAATTCCGAAGCAGCAGTATAGAGGGAGCACAGTATTAGTTCCATTTGAGTAGTAGTAGCAGTCTGGACAGGCCCCAGTAACATACCACTAGCAGCAGTATAGGGGGAGCACAGTATTAGTTCCATTTCAGTAGTAGTAGCAGTCTAGACAGACCTCAGTAACATATCACTAGCAGCAGTATAGGGGGAGCACAGTATAGGGGGATCATGTAACGGACACAGCAGAGCCAGGAAACAATTATGCGCAAGCCTGTAGTGAGACCTAGGTGCGTATGATTGAGCTACTGGAATTCACAGCGAAGAACCAGTCAAGTGGCCAAAGGCCAGAGGTAGGCCTTAAGTATTTTGCTTCAATATTTTAAAATGGTGAGGTGAAAAACCAGACAGACACCGTATGCAGCGTATATATGTATACTCTTTCCCTCTGGTGGGATGACGGCGATCATGTAACGGACACAGCAGAGCCAGGAAACAATTATGCGCAAGCCTGCTGTAACGCTTAGCTGGGTAATAATGAGCGACTACTACCCCCAGCAGACACGCAGTAAACTGTACACAGTCACAGGCTTGGCTGGGTAATAATGAGCAACTACTACCCCCAGCAGACACGCAGTAAACTGAAGACAGTCACAGGCAGCCCAAATATAGTATTTTTTTCCAATTTTTGGGAAAAAGCCCACTGTCTATATAGCCTGTATATGGATTTCCCTGTTGGAGGATGACTGTGGTTATTGAAAGCACAGTGCAGCCAGAAAAAATTATGCGCATGGCTGTAGTAACACCTAGCTGGGTAATAGTGAGCGACTACTACCCCCAGCAGACACGCAGTAAACTGAACACGGTCACAGGCAGCCCAAAGATTTTTTTTTCCAATTTTTTTTAAAAAGCCCACTGCCTATATAGCCAGTATATCTCTTTCCCTGTACCACTGTCCCTGCCTCACCAGTACTGTCCCTATACTCAGTAAAATGACTGCAGACTGAGGACGCTATGGTCTGCACGCCCGATATACAAAAAAAAAAAAAAATGTGCAAAACTGCTAAAAGCAGCCTCAACAGTACTGCACACGGTCAGATGTGGCCCTAAGAAGGACCGTTGGGGTTCTTGAAGACGAAGATAACAGCCTAACACTCTCCCTATAGCAGCTACAGCAGGATGGCACTTTCCCTAATGTCTCTCAGCGTGCATCTGTAGCCAGCCGCGGACGGTCCCAGTTTATATACTCGGGTGTCACCTGATCTCCCCAGCCACTCACTGCAGGGGGGTGGGATAGGGCTGGAATGTCACAGGAGGAAGTTGTAATGCCTTCCCTGTGTTTCTATTGGCCAGAAAACGGCGCAAACTTTTCTGGGAAGAAAATGGAAGTGACTCGAACATCGCGTGGTGCTTGTCTCGAGTAACAAGCATCTCGAGTACCCTAATACTCGAATGAGCATCAAGCTCGGACGAGTACGCCCGCTCATCTCTAATTGTCTTCTTTTGGCAAGTGTGAAAGGAGCCAGATCCTGGAAGAATTGAATGTTAACCTCTTCATACATTAACTGCTCTCTGTTTCTGGCTGTGGTTAGAATGGCTTGTTTGTCAACAAATAAAAGACCAATATGACATCTGTCACCTGGATTGGGTTTTGGGCATATTGCTCTATGCATTCTTTTGATGGTAATGGCTTTTGCTCTTTCTTTCGCCAGCAAGTCTGTAATTTACTATAGGTCTGAAAGAGTCAGGCTCCCATGATTCTGACATTACAGCATCTGCTTCCATTTTCCTGGTCTTCTATTAACCCCTTAAGGACATGGCCTATTTTGGGCTTAAGGACCAAGCCTTATTTTTAAAATCTGACATCTGTCACTTTATGTGCTAATAACTTTTGAAAGCTTTTACTTATAAGGCCTTAGCCAGACGGGCGTTTTTAGCCGCGATTTGCGCATGCGCATGCGTCCGGCGATTTTATAAAACCATTGCTTTGCAATGGTATCGGACACATGAGCGCTTTTTATGCGCTCGTCCGATAAATTATAGAACAAAAAATCGCAGATCGCACCTATCTGCGATCTGCGATTCCTGTTCTCTTCTGTATATGCGCTCAATGGGGCCGGAGGCAGCAGCGCCGACCCTATTGAGAACATATAGAAGACAAATCATTCTTCTCTGCCACAGCTGTAACAGCTGTGGCAGAGAAGAACGATGTTTGCCCATTGAATTCAATGGAGCGGCAATACAGCCGCTCCATTGAAAGCAATGGGCTGCCGGCGTGCGCGGGGTGAATTGTCGGGAAGGGGTTAAATATATAAGCCCTTCCCTGCAATTCATCCTAAATAGAGATGAGCGAACGTGTTCTTAACGAACACTTACGCACCCGGACACCGGCTTTGCCGAGGACTTCAGTGTCCGCGCGTAAAGCTTCGGGGGGCGCCGGGGGGCGGGGAGAGGCGCGGCGATGCGGGTGGCAGCAGCGGGGAACAGGGGGGAGCCCTCTCTCTCTCCCTCTCCCCCCCACTCCCCGCCGCACCCCCCCACGCTGCCACGGCGACCCCCAAACTTTTTTCGCCCGAGCACGGAATTGCTCGCAAAGTTCGGTGTTCGGGCGAAAAGGGGCGGAGCCGAACATGTTCGCTCATCTCTAATCCTAAAATGTGTTAAAATAAAAAAAAAATTGTATACTCCCCTTTCCGCTGCAGCCGGAGTCCAGCCGCGGCCGCTGTCAGTTCTCCTGAACTGCTTCAGGAGAATCCCCGCCTGCTGAATGATCTGCCTCTGATTGGTCACAGCCCTGACCAATCAGAGGCCGGTTTCACTCACACACCCATTCATGAATTCATGAATGGGTGAGTGACTGCTGCCTCTCAGCGTTGAGCCAATCAGGGGCAGGTCTGACTCACATCCATTCATGAATTCATGAAGGGGTGTGAGTGAGGCATGCCTCTGATTGGCTCAGCAGCGCATTGCTTTAAATGGAGGCGGCTCTATTGCCGTCTCCATTGAATGCAATGCGCTGGACAGCTCCGGCCCGTTTCTAATGAAACGCAGCTAGGAGCAGATTTTCGGGCGATTTGCGGGCGACTTGTGCGCACCGGTCACGCGATTTGCGGATGCGCATCCGTCATGCGATCCGCAAATCGTCCGAAAAAACGCCCGTCTGACTAAGGCCTAAATGTGATTCTGAGAAAAATCTAAATTTACAAAACAATTTGGAAAAATTCACAATTTTCAAACTTTGAATTTTTCTTTTTGTAAGGCAGATAGTCAAACACCACAAAATAGTTAATAATTAACATTTCTCATAGGCCTACTTTATACTGCAATAATTTTTAAGCGTTATTTTATTTTTTTAGGACTCCAGAAAGCATATAAATTTAGCAGTGACTTTTCAAATTTACTAGCGAATTTCAAAATCTGAATTTTTAAGGGCCAAATCAGTTTAGAAGTGGATTTTAAAAACCTGTATATCAGAAAACCCCCATAAATCACCACATTTTAAAAACTGCACCCTTCAAAGAATTCAAAATGGCATTTAGGAAGTTTGTTAACCCTTTAGATGTTTTACAGGAATTAAACAAAAGTGCATGAGAAATTAGAAAAATTCAATTTTTCTACAGATTTTCAATTTAAAACCATTTTTTCCCTTATAAAACAGCAGGAGTTAGCAGAGAAACAAAACTCAGGATGTATTACCAGGATTCTGCAATTTTTAAAAATGCCCCATATGTGGATGTAAACTGTTGTTTGGGGCGCATGGCAGGGCTCAAAAGAGAAGGAGTGCTATTTGGCTTTTTAAATGCAGATTTTGCTGGAATAATTTTCAGATCCCGTGTAGTGTTCGCAGTGTCCCCCAAGGTACCAGTACATTTGAAACCCCCTAGAATTGACCCCATTTTGGAAACTAGACCCCTCAGGGAACTTTTTAAGGGGTGTAGTGAGTGTTCTGCACCCACAAGTATTGGAGGAATTTTTTTAACAATTTGAGTTGAATACGAAAAATTCCAATTTTTCCACTAATGTTTAGCTTTAGGCCCAGATTTCTTTTTTTTTTATTACCAAAAGCATAAGGAGAAAAGGTACCCCATGATGTGTTACCCAATTGCTCCCGAGAACGGAAATGCCTCATATGTGGACGTAAACTGTTGTTCAGGCACATGGCAGGGCTCAGAAGGGAAGGAGTACTATTTGGCTTTTTGAATGCAGATTTTGTTGAAATAATTTTCAGACCCCATGTAGTGTTTGCAGTGTCCCTGAGGCACCAGTACATTTGAAACCCCCAAGAATTGACCCTATTTTGGAAACTAGACCCCTCAGGGAATTATATAAGGGGTGTAGTGAGCATTTTGAACCCACAGCTTTTTGAGGAATTTTTAAAAACAATTTTAGGGCTTATTTAGACGACCGTATATCGGCTCGGTTTTCACGCCAAGCCGATATACGGTGTCCTTGTCTGCAAGGGGGGGTGTGGAAGAGCCAGGAGCAGGAACTGAGCTCCTGCCCCCTCTCCGCCCCTTGCTACTATTTGCAATTGGAGGGGGCGAGATGGGGGTGGAGCTAAGTCCTGGCACTTAGCTCCACCACGCCCCGCCCCTCCCATTGCAAATAGTGGCGAGGGGCGGGAGCTCAGTTCCTGCTCCTGGCTCTTCCATCCTCCCCCCTTGCAGACAACGACACCGTATATCGGCTCGGCGTGAAAACCGAGCCGATATACGGCCGTCTAAATAAGCCCTGAGTTGAATACGAAAAATTCAAATTTTTCCAGTAATGTTTAGCTTTAGGCCCAGATTTATATTTTTTACCAAGAGCAGAAGGAGAAAAGGTACCCCATGATGCGTTACCCAATTGCTCCCAAGCACGGAAATGCCCCATATGTGGACGTAAACTGTTGTTCAGGCACATGGCAGGGCTCAGAAAGGAAGAAGCGCTATTTGGCTTTTTGAATGCAGATTTTGTTGGAATAATTTTCAGACCCCATGTAGTGTTTGCAGTGTCCCTGAGGCACCAGTACATTTGAAACCCCCCAAAATTGACCCTATTTTGGAAACTAGACCCCTCAGGGAATTTATTAAGGGGTTTAGTGAGCATTCTGAACCCAAAGCTGTTTGAGGAATTTTTTTAACAATTTGAGTTGAATACGAAAAATTCACATTTTTCCAGTAATTTTTGGCTTTAGGCCCAGATTTATATTTTTTACCAAGAGCAGAAGGAGAAAAGGTACCCCATGATGCATTACCCAATTGCTCCCGCGCACGGAAATGCCCCATATGTGGGCATAAACTGTTGTTTCGGCACATGGCAGGGCTCAGAAGGAAAGGAGCGCTTTTTGAATGCAGATTTTGCTGGAATAATTTTTAGACCCCATGTAGTGTTTGCAGTGTCCCTGCGGTACCAGTACATTTGAAACCCCCAAGAATTGACCCCATTTTAGAAACTAGACCCCTCAGGGAATTTATTAAGGGGTTTAGTGAGCGTTTTGAACTCATAGGCTTTTCAGGAATTTTTTAAACAATTTGAGTTGAATACGAAAAATTCAAATTTTTCCAGTAATGTTTAGCTTTAGGCCCAGGTTTATATTTTTTTTAGCAAGGAGCAATTACCCAATTGCTCCTGTGTGCAGAAATGCCCCATATGTGGACATAAACTGTTCGGGCACATTGCAGGGCTCTGAAGGGAAGGACTTGGCATATGGGTTTATGTACAAGCTGTGCGAAGTACATCAGGTTAAAACGTCCGGGCAATAGTAAATTAAAATTTCAGGGATATGTGGTATGGCTTAAAACAATTTTTTATGCACAGGCCTGGTTGTGTGGGGCATGTTTCACAAAGATACATGGTGTCCTTTCTTATCCCTTGTTTGTAGCACACTCTGCAGTTTTTTGGGTCCTTCCCTTCTTTCCAGTGGAGGGAATTTCACTGGGTAAGTGCTGCCCTGGTACAATCCTCGTGGCCTCGTTTCCTGAAGTACTGGGCTGCTCTCCCACCTCCTGGTCCCCAAATATTAGGGCCTTGATAACGTCTTCCTGAAATTCGAGGAAAGTGCCCCTCTGGCCTGCCCCCCGATACAGCACGTAGGCATTGTACAGTGCCATCTGTACGAGGTGCACAGCCAGTTTTTTGTACCACACCTGTGTTTTCCGCATGGCATTATACGGCTCCAGTACCTGGTCTGATAGATCAACCCCTCCCATGTACTTATTATAGTCAAGGACACAGTCTGCCTTGGGGGTTTCTGTACTGGTACCTTGTACTGGGCAGGGGGTACTGCTGTGGCCATGTATTGTGGTCAATATAAGGACATCCCTCTTGTCCTTATACTTGACACACAACATATTGTCGCTGCATTGGGCCCGGCTCTCACCCCTTCTGAGCAGTTGCCCAAGCAGCGTCTTAGGGAGGCTTCTCTGATTTTTTTGGATGGTACCACATGCCACTGTTCCTCTGGAAGCGAGGCTCTGAAACAAGGGGACACTGGTATAAAAGTTATCCAGGTATAGATGGTAACCCTGGACTAATAGTGGGTGCACTAGTTCCCACACAATTTTCCCTGTTACTCCCAGCACAAGGGGGGGGGGGGGGCATTCTGGGGGCTCAATTTTGGTGTCTTACCCCTCATAAATGTGGAACTTGTGGGTGTACCCTGATGTACTTTTGCACAGCTTGTACAATTTCACGCCATACCGTGCCCACTTACTGGGCAGGTACTGGCGGAATTTAACCCCTTAGTGACAGGGCTATAGTAAAACTACGTCCTGCTGTCGCAGGACGTGTATGGAGGGAGGTAGCGGCGCTATCTCCCTCCATACAGCGCGGGCGTCAGCTGTTTATTACAGCTGACACCCACGGGCAATAGCCACACTCAGCCGTTCGGCCGATCGCGGCTATTATCCCCCTTTAAATGCCGCTGTCAATTTTGACAGCGGCATTTAAATCGTCCCGCACATCCCCCTCTGCGGTGAGATCGGGGGAGCCGTGCAGGTGTCATGGCAGCCGGGGGCCTAATGAATGGCCCCAGGGCTGCCTATCAAGCCATCCACACAGGGTGGCTTGATAGACTGCCTGTCAAAAAGCAGTATGACGTAATGCTATAGCATTACGTCATACTGCAGGAGCGATCAAAGCATCACATGCTAAAGTCCCCTAGGGGGACTTCAAAGTAAAGTAAAAAAAAAAAATCAATAAAGTTTTTTTAATTGTTAAAAAAAAAGTTATAAAAGTTTAAATCACCCCCCTTTTGCCATCTATTATTAAAAATCATAAAATAAAAATATGCATTTGATATCTCCGCGTCCGTAAAAGTCCAATCTGTCAAAGTAGCGCATTATTTTTCCTGGACGGTGAACGTCGTCAGAAAAAAAAAAATTAAAGAACGCCAGAAATACATTTTTTTAGTTACCCTGTCTCCCAGAAAAAAACGCAATAAAAAGCGATCAAAAAGTCGTATGTATTCCAAATTGATACTATTGGAAACTACAGGACATTCGGCAAAAAATGAACTCTTGCTCAACTACGTCAACGAAAAAATAAAAAAGGTATTGCGCGCACAAAATGACCGCAGAAAATAATTGAAAAAAATTAAATATCTTAAAAAAAAATACAAGTACTACAGCAAAAAAAATACTATATAAGTTTGGTATCGTAGTAATTGTACTGACCCATAGAATAAAAATATCAGGTCGTTTTTGTTGCAGCTTGTGCGCCGTAGAAACAGGACGCACCGAAAGATGGTGGAATGTCGTTTTTTTTCCATTTCTCTCCGCTTAGAATTTTTAAAAAGTTTTTCAGTAAATTATATAGTACAATAAATAGTGCCATTGAAAAATACAACTCATCCCGCAAAAAAACAAGCCCACATACAGCTACGTCGATGGATAAATAAAGGAACTACGATTTTTTAAATGGGAGTAGAAAAAAACCAAAATGGAAAAAGCAAAAAAGCTCCGTCACTAAGAGGTTAAGCCTCCCTTTGAAGTGCATCAGGGACTCATCTACTGCAATATTTTTTTCTGGGGTGTATGCCTGGGCAAATTTGAAATTAAAATGTTTCAATACTGGCCTGATTTTATACAAGCGATCATAATTGGGATGATCACTTGGGGAGCACTCTGCATTATTGTTATAGTGTAAAAATTTTTGGATCATCTCAAACCGTGTCCTTGACATCGCCATGCGGAACATAGGAGTGTGATACAAAATGTCAGTACTCCAGTACTCCCGGATGGTCGGCTTTTTTACTAGACCCATAGTTAACACAAGACCCCCAATGTTTTTTATTTCTAATGCATCCACAGGGGTCCACTTATCGGGTCTTACGTAGCTGGAGGTGGGATTTTGCTGTATAAAATGCTGGGCATACAAATTCGTTTGGGTCACTATGTGGGCAATAAAATCATCTGAAAAAAAACCATAAAAAAGGTCCCTCGCTCTGAGCCCTTCAGTATCAAACTGAATCCCTGGGTTGCCATGGAAGTCAGGGATCTGGGGTCTAAAACTTTCAGGCGTACCCCAACTAACATCAGGTGTATTGGGGTCCACAGTAGTAGCGGTCCTTGGACGCCTTCTTGGGGGTACAGGTAGTTCAGATTCACTAGATGAGGATGAAGATGAGGAGGAGGAGAATGCCAGAAAAGTGGTGTCATCCCCACTAGCAGAATCTGAGTCAGAGGCAATAATTGCCTATGCCTCCTCAGCAGTATATCTCCTGCGGGCCATTATAAAAGTGTAATATGCACTTCAGAAAAAAATGTATTGTGCAGGACACTGCGGGATCACTGGGATGGGGTGACCAGGGAACGGGGTCAGAAATGCAGAACAAACTTTATTTTTCTCTTCTTTTTTTTTAAACTGACAGATATGCTGAAACTACCCTAACTATACACTACACTGACTAACTACACACCACGCTGACTAACTACACACTACGCTGACTAACTACACACTACGCTGACTAATGACGGGAAAGGTGACTATAAAATGGGAAAACGAAAGGAACTTTTTTTTTATTTTTTTTAAACACTGACATATACACTGACAAACTACACTGACTAATGACTGGAAGAGGGACTACGAAATGCGCTACACTACTATACTGATCACAATGCACTACAGATCCAAGCTACACTACTGATCACGCACACTACAGATCCCAGCTACACTACAAAGCACACCTCTCTACACTATTGATCACACCTCACTACACTACACTACTGATTACACCTCACTACACTCTCACTACACTGCTGATTACACCTCACTACACTACACTGCTGATTACACCTCACTACAGTACAGATCACTTTTCTTTTCTTTTTTTTTAACACAGCCCTATCTCTCTCTACAACCGCCGGAAACACTGTGAGGCGATTGCAGAGAGAGATTATAAAATAAACAGCGGGCTTTTTTTTCCTGATCCATGATTGGTCAGTGAGTTCTTCATTGACTAATCACAGCGATCGCTGGGGCGGGACCACTGTGATTGGTCCCTGGCCCGCACGTAATGATTGTCTGCTAACAATGTTAGCAGACGTCACTACTGTGTCGCCGCGATTGTCACCGTGGTGACACTGTAAGCGCAGGACGTAAGTTTACGCCCAGTTGCGGGAAGTATCCCGCTGCCAGGACGTAAACTTATGCCTTGGAGCGGGAAGGGGTTAATGTCATGCTCTGTCAATATGGTCTTTTTGCTGAGGTCAGTCCGTTAACATCTGAGGAGATAGGGGTGCTGGAGTTTTCTAATTCTTCAACCCTGTGCCTTATGTGCAGGACTTAGACTTAAATATCAGATAGCTCCGACATCACCAACCTCAGTGCTTGCAAGACGGCCTTCCTAAGAAAGTATTTAGAAATAGACATCTGAGTTGGGTTATCATGCTCACCCTCTGTCCCACTCTCCATGTCTGAATCTGCCGGAGTCTCATCTTCAGCTGCAGAGGATGGAGCCATCCCCGCCACCCAAACTGTGGAATGTTGGCCTTTTGGGAAAGCACTGGAGGTCTGCTTGGCTTTTTGTGGCATTCTGCCCCCTGAAGAGATGCCCACTTCTATCTCTCCCTGTCTTCATCATCGTGTAACTGTATTAAATTCAGTCGACGTTGCATAGGGCACTTGTGTGACGAAATATTAGCTCAGGCTTCTATCACAATCAGCACTCAGGAGACAATTTCCCTATGTGATGGGCTTGACAAGTAGAAATATAGATAATAGCTAATAGGTGCATAGGGAGATTTGATAAAGGAAAGTGGTCTTTGGACTTTTTTGTTTTTAGGAATCTCTTTGAGAATCCTGGTGAATGGACACAAACTTTTCCTGGTAAATGATCCCAAAGGGAGATGTGTTAGTCCTTTCACCCTGCGCAAAAAATCACCGCCAGCTGCATGTATGTTTAATGGAGGCTTGATATGACTCCCTTTGCAGTCTTGGCCCAAAGATTCCTAGTGGGGAAAGTTCTGCTTGTTTGTGTCTGAGGCCTACCTGGCCCAGCGGCGGTGTGTAGCAGCTGGATCCATATTTTACCTTGCAACCCCTCTGGATGGTAAAAGGGGGTCCCACTAGAGATAAACCCACTGCTATAGGAGGCTGGTGATACTATGTATAGCCTCACAGGGTGCCACTATTCAAGCTGCGCTTCGGGAACCCTGGACCATGGGTATCAAAGTGATGGACCCTTGGTGTCCAGGAGCAATGTATTGCCAGTGTTTTGCTGTTCCCCTGGCTCTTCTATCTCTGGCGTAGGTTTCCCCACCAATTTAGGCCATGGCTTTGCAGGCCTCAGGTTCCCAAAGAGTTTGAATGAGTCGTTGAGACCCTCTTCTCTTTCCTCTCAGTGCCGAGAGAGCAATGGCACTGGCATCTAGAGTAGGAAGCCAGAGAACTTGAGATTTTAGCGGTGATATGAAGACATTCTCCTCCATCTGCCCTATTTGGTGGATAGGCCATGCCCCCCCCCCCCAACAAATTCCTTTTGTAATGGCAATGACTATTGTAGAGGTGCACTACAGAAAAGGGCCCGTAGGGGGCAACAGACAGGCATTCTGGTGCCTGAGAAAAGTGAAAATGCCCACAGGTGGGGTCAGGAAGTGGGATATATGTGTACATTCCGGGTACAATCAAGGGAGATGTTGGCTGAGAGAGCCAGAGAGACAGCTCAGTGAAGCTGGGAGGGCTGCTAGCCCCAGGGTCTATTACAGACCAGGAAGGCAGGAGGTTGACAGGGTGACCTCATAGCCTGGACCGAGCACCCTGCGTGGTGCAGAATTGCACATGTTATATGGACTTTTTCCTGCTGCATCGTGTGTGCTGTACAAGCAATAAAGACTGCAGTGAGTTTATGCACCTTGGAATCCAGCATGTCGTTGCCGCCCCTCCCCTGGAGGACATTCTCACAGTTGGTGTTTTGGATGCAGGCAGCAATCCCGGCTGCTGAGGGCAGCAGCGAGGCACCTGGGGGAATATCCTGGATAAAGACTGCAATGCGATGCAAGCACCGAACCAAGCTGTGAAGGAGCTGTTGGCGCTTGTGGACCGGCTGGCGGATGTTTTCCGGAAGCACCCGGCCTTGAAGGAAGACGGAGCTTCGACTATGGCCCGGCCCAAAGAGACAGTGAAAGGGATTTCTGCAAAGGAGGAGCCTATAGAGTGTGACAGTGCTTGGCGCCGGTCCTTGTTTGCAGTTCCTGCCTGCGGTGCCTCACAGCGACTAAAGACTGAGCCTCAACGGTGTCGCATAAGGATAAACTACCATTCTGTGGAGGCTCTACTGGACTCGGGTAGTCTGGTCACCTTAGTGCATGCGAGCCTGATAGACGATGGCTTCATACCGGGTAAGCACATCAGTGGGGTATGTATACACAGTAACACAAGGGTATACCCTATGGCACAGTGTGACGTTGAGACCCCTGTCGGAACTGTAACCCACGGTGTAGGTATTGTCAAGGACTTAATGCACAGCATGATGTTGGGGCGCGATTTCTCTCTATTCTGAGACTCGTGGGGAAAGATGACAACCCCTTAAAATGAGACTGGCGCAAACCCAACTGACCTTACCCCTCCGCAATGTGGAAATTGAACCAGGAAATGTAACCTTTCCTTTACAGATCTTTGCTGGAGATGATGATGTGTGGAAATTTTTGCATGACCAAATGTTTTCCTTTCCGGAGAGTACTGAGAAAACTGCAGTGTCTGCATTGGGGGGCAAAAAGGTTCAAAAACCATATGGTGCATAATGTGTTGCATGATATGTTTTTTGTGCACGATGATACCGTGAAAGCTGCACAGTCTGCACGGACATTTAAGGAAGATGTGTCTGAGAACTGTGTTGCTGACCAGGTGGTGCAAGAAAAGCCCATTAACCCTGAAGTATCTTGTATGGGGGAATGTGGGATGTGTTTTCTATGTGATGTGCCTATTATGGCTAGAAATGTTGCCCCGGTGTGAACAGGTTGCAATGAGAAGTGCATCCAACTCCATGTGGGAGTCAGGGTAAATTTACCTCTAGTGAAAGAGGGAAGCAGTAATGAAGAGAGTGTGTGTAGGGAAGATCCTGAGGTCCAGGGTGAGACAGCAAGAGAACACTTATTTAAAATCCAGGAGGGATTTGCACCAAGACAAGCTTACCTAAAGTTTCTTGGGGAAGCTGAGCAGCTGAAAACAGAGAATGCAGCTCTCTTAAAGGAGAATGAGGACCTTGGGAAATTGGCTAGGGCGAAAGCTAAACACAGGATGTTGTTGGAACAGAAGAATGTGCAGTGTGAACAGGACTGTAAAAAACTGCAAATGAAAACCCAAGAGTTGGAGGTGAAGGGTTGCAAGTTTGAAAGAGCTCCTACAGGTGCAAGTAATCAAACTACAGGTTTGCAAAATCAAGTTGCAGAGTCGAAAATGCAGTTAGCAAAGAAAAATGGTGAATTGGAGTCCCAGCTAAGTCAGCTTAAAGAAAAGTTGGCAATGGAGAAAGCTGCTTGCAGTCAGGCAGAGAAGGAAGCAGAGGTCTTGAAAGACAGACTGGGTCACAAGAAAAACCAGGAAGCACTGCATGAAAGGCTGGTGTCCCAGCTACAGATGAGCCTGGATGAGGAAGCTGAAGAATATGAAGCTCAAATCCAGGAGCTTGAACAGAGTCATGCTCTCATTGTGGGGGAATTGTCCAAGCAGTTGAAGCAAATTGGAAAAGTGAAAGGAACGTTGAAAAGTGAGTGTATTGAGCTGACCCAAAAGGTGAACGTGTTGTTGGAAGACAAACATGAATTGGAATGCAAGGAAAAGGCAGTAGAGATGCAGCTTCAAGAGCTACAAGTAAAAGTCACTGAAGGTGACAGTGTGCAGACAGCGTTGTCTGAGCAGGCTAGCAGACTGCAGGTAGAGCTGGAAGCTCAGATTGAAGAGTCCCAGAAGCTACTGCAAGAAGAGACACAGCAAAGGCTTGGTCTCAGTGCACACCTGAAGACAATGCATGATGAGAAAAATGTGTTCATCAAGCAGGTAGAGGAAGATGAGGAAGCTAAGAGAAACCTGTCAGAGAAGACTGCAACACTTTAGGCTGAGGTGTTGGATCAGGAAAATAGACTGGAGAAAAGTGCTATGTGCTTGGATTCTGTGGAAGAGCAGAAAAGAGAAATACAAGAGGAGTTAGAAGTTACAAGGCAGCAGTATGAAGAGAAGACAGCTGCCTGTGATAAGCTTGAGAAGGTTAAAGTAAGTCTTCAGCAAGAGATATATGTTTCTGTGGAGCTTGGTTTCCAAAAGAAGCTTGTGTCCAAACTGAGGAAGACGCAGAAAATATGTGAACAGCAGCTTACTGAGGAGAAAACCAGGTCTGCAAGATATGTCACTGAATGTAAGCGTGCTGAAGAAAGGGTCTGTATGAACGAGACCGAAGTGTTAACTTTGACACGCACCCTGAAAATGATGTCAGAGAAAAAGGTGCTGTTCCAAAAGTTTACCAAGAATTCAAGCGTGAAGATGAAACGCTGGGCCGCACAGTGTCATGTTGCCGAAAAGAGGGTTCAGAGAATAGTGCGGTCTGAGCCAGTTCAGACAGCAAGTAAAAGAGAAGAAGGTCTTGTGCAAGATTCCCAATACTAATGCTGGAAAGCGAACTCTGGTACAAAGGAAACGTGAGGGCGTGGTCCAACAACCGGTGGCAGGAATGAAGAATTTTAAAAATAAGACACAAGCGGTGAAGCATATCAATTTATGTGAAGGTGACCTGGGCACTTCAGGTGAACAGTTTGTAAAGATCGGGACAGTCTGGAGGAAAGAAATCACTTCTGTAAATAAAAGAGTCATTAAGGTGAGAGCTGAGCAAAAGATGCAGACTGAGCAGACCTCTGAAGTACAAGAGACCAAGGAGAAGGCCGAAAGTGAGGCTACTGAAGCTGTGAAGGTCTCAGAAGTGGAAGCAGAAATCTTGGAAGAACTGCAGCAAGAGTGTAATGACCTCAAAAAGCAAACCCAGAAGGTGAAGAAACAGTTTGTCCAAGTGGTGGTGTTTTGTAAGTGGGGGGGGGGGGCATTATGTTACGATCGTGTGGGCAGGCAAAGCACGGGACCCACACAATCGTGACCAAAGGGGCTCAATATGCATACAGGTTTCATGCAACTGGCCCCGTGCTACACGGGGGATGACAGTGCTCTACCTAAGCGGGGACATTGCCCCAATAAGGGCTGCCCAGCGGTCTTCGGATCTGAGCCCTAGCTGATCCTAGGAGCCACGCACCAGAACAGGATGCATTCACATGCCACATGACAGACCCAGAATACACCGCATACAACATGCAACCACTAGTAACAGATAGGAAGCTGAATATAAATACCAGGTATTGGTTGACATTTTGTACAAGATGTTGAAAGCCAGCAGGCCACTTCACGGATCCTGGTTATACTGCTAGTCCCTACACTAACCAGGAATCCAGCGGAACGGGACACTGTTCACACAGCACACGGACACAAAACTGACAGAATTTAAACGTACAAACGGACACAAACCAGATCACTGCAAACTCCACCAGACAAGCATTCATGACTACTCACCTGAGGGGCCATGCAGTGACTGACCAGGAGCTGGGTTTATATGCGAGCACAGATCCAGGGGATTGGCTAGCAGACAGTACCACACCCAGCCAGCTCAATCATTAACCCTGAGTGCTGTGCTGCTGGAATCACAATAGTACAACCTGTCTCAGCAGCACACGTAAAAGGTGGAAGCCTATCACAGAGATGCTGGCTCCAAGGACCAACTCGCCCGTGAACTGAATACTACCATGCAAAAGTCAGATTCAGAGGTAAAGGAAGTTTGAAGAATGCTATAGGGTCTAACCGATGATAACACTAAGAGAAGAAGTAGAACTGTTACAAAGTGAGGAAAAGATAATAATTATAAGGGCGCCCACCCACTGGCGATTTTTTTTCCTTTGCGTTTTGCGTTTTTTCTCAAGAGCAATTAGAATTGAATGTGTTCCTGTCCACTTGCGTTTTTTTTTTCAGTCCGTTGCAATTTTTAACATAGGAACTGTCAGTTGCATATGTGTCCTTATTTTTCTCTTAATGCACCCATGAATGTCAATGGAAATTAACGGAAAAGGCGCGAAAAAGCCGCAAAAAACGCCTCGAAAAACCCGCGGAAAATGCTGCGTTTTTCACGCACGAAAATCGCAAACGCCAGTGGGTGGGCGCCCTAAAGCTGAAGGCATTGAAAAGTAAATTAGAGACTGTAATCCATAGCAAGGCCATGCTGGAGCATGAGCTACAGGGGGAACTGGAAGAATACAGAGAGAAGGTTCTTGAGCTAGAAGAAACCTTCAACATGGAGGCTCAGTTTGAAAGTCTTAACAAGCCGGTGTGCACTAAAGGGGAGGACTAAGTTAGCTCCAAGGATGATGGTGAAAAGAGTGAACATGAACTAGAAAAGTCTAAGGAAGTAGATGAAAGCAAGATTCAGGTAGAGGAACTTGAAGATGAGTTACAAGCCACAGAGGATACAAAGTTGCACTCAGAAGTCAACCTGCAAGCTGTGAGGGCACAGTCTGAGAGAGATCTGCAAGGATGTGATGAGCAGAGTGAAGACAAGAAAAAAGAGCTTGTCAGACAAGTAAAAACAGAAAGAAACCCCCGAGCCTGGAGTTTTGACCCTGGAGGGCCAAAAAAAAAATAGCGTGATATGGCTTACGGCCTTATCAAAGGGAAGGGGGGGGGGGGATTGTAGAGGTGCACTACAGAAAAGGGCCTGTAGGGGCCAACAGACAGGCATTCTGGTGCCTGAGAAAAGTGAAAACGCCCACAGGTGTGGTCAGGAGGTGGGATATAAGTGTGCATTCTGGGTACAATCAAGGGAGATGTTAGCTGAGAGAGCCAGAGAGACAGCTCAGTGGAGCCAGGAGGGCTGCTAGCCTCAGGGTCTAGTGCAGACCAGGAAGGCAGGAGGTTGACAGGGGTGAACACCCTAACCTCAACACCTAGGTGAGATGTGTATATGGACTTTATGTCTGACAGCCTGAGGTGGAACACCTCCTAGACTGGACCTGAGCACCCTGCGTGGTACAGAATTGTACATGTTATATGGACTTTTTCCTGTTGCTGTTGCATCGTGTGTGCTGTACAAGCAATAAAGACTGCAGTGAGTTTATGCACTTTGGAATCCAGCATGTCGTTGCTGCCCCTCCCCTGGAGGACATTCTCACACTATTTTGGCAAACAAAGTAAATGGTAGGGAAGAAGCTGAAGGGTGACTGTTACCCGACTGTCCTCTGTAACTTGGTATCCACCTGCTTTATAAGACCCTGTTCACATTTTGCGTTTATGGTTCTGCTCTGTCATAGAAGCAGAACAACAAAATTGCAGAAGTGCAAGAATAGGCATAAGATGAACACAGAGGATACACTAATGACTATAATGGAATCTGTTGGGTTTAGATCATGGTGTCTGTAATTTTTTAATGGACAAAATAGCATGCTGTGCCATTTTGTACATCTTCTTTGATTAGAAATGAAAAGGATCTTCTGAGCAGAGTCTTAGGCTGGGTGTAAAATGCTGCGTGCATAACATCACGTTTTACCACAGTGTGAGCCGGTGTATTGCCACGTATGGTAGTTCCTTTTCACTGTGCACAACAGCGCATCTTGAGCTTGCTGTCATGAGCAGTCTGACTGTTACATTCATCCTGAACTGCCAATGGAGACATGAAGACCCTTGATATGACCCTTGATATATCAGAACGGATGTGTAAGTTTGCTATATGGGTGGCTAGATGAAGGCCGAACAGAAAAGTGAGAAAATGGACAAAAGATAATTAACCCACCTCACAGCAGAGCACTCGTCCTGAAAGGGACAACCCCACTTTCTTCCAAGAGGACAGGATGGGGGTGGGGGGGGGGGATCCGAGGTGCACCAGAGTGCTGGCAACAAAGGAACAAACAGAGACTGACAATAACTAAAAGACAAGAACAATAGAATACCAGACAAACCACAGATACAAACAGGGAACAAACCCATACACAGGAGCTCTGAGCAGGCTGACTGTTCTGGGAACACTGAAAAATAACCATCAACTCCCAGCCAGGAGGAGCTGGATTACATAGGGAAGAGGGAGAAGCTGACTGGTTGACAGAACTGTCAATCACCAGCCACACCTCGCTGCCATTTGCAGGCCTAATTAACCTGAACTAGTAAGCACAGGCAATGTTAACCCAGCCACACCTCACTAACAGCTGCAGGACTAATTAACCTGAACAGGAGATGTTAACGCTAACTAGTCAGGATAAAACCCACAGAAACAAAGGTGTGCAGGCGAAGACTTGACCATGTGCTGGCTGTAACGTGACACTACCCCCCTTCCCTCCACTCTAACAAAAGAGGCCTCTGGACCCTTAGGGCAAAACAAATGTGTATCTCAACTCCTCCAATAGACACCATGTCATACAGGACTTATCCATATGGGCCTGAAACAAATGCATAAATATGACAATAGGTAGCGAGAATCCAATTCAAGACACCCAGAACAGAACTATTGTGCCTTACATAATTGGCCTCAGTCGCAATAGTCTGCAAGACAAGTGTGTACAAAATCAGAGAGATAAAATTGTAACACCCTGGATAGAACTATTGTGCCTTACTCAAATAGCCTCAGTCACAATAGTCTTTAAGGAACTAGTGTACGAAATCCGAGGGGAACTGGAAACTGAAAAAAATCACGCCAGGTCTAATAAATAAAGTAAGATAGATTATTACTTTTCAATCAATCAGGATGAGGGCTAGTACTCCATAACTGGAATACACCTGGCAAGACCTTGGGTGCCCCACCCAAAAATATTACTGGAAAAGCAGTTAGTGATCATGTTATGAATTTTTAACCAGGGTAATCCAAGGAAAATATCAGGAGGCAGGCCCTCACAGACATACAACAATAAAGTTTCTTCATGAAACTATCTAACCCGGAAAAAAGTTCTTCAGGTGTAGCAGAGATGAATCTATAGTGGAGACAGAAATTGGTTTAGGGAGAGTTTCTTTCTTCAGACTGGCTTTTAAGGCAAACTGAGAATTAATCACATTACTGTCCGACCAACTATCCAAACAAACACCAGTAGATATGATGTTTTATCTGAAATTACTTCAGCTGGAAAAGTTTGCCTGGACTTAGCCAACCAAGCAACTTGTGGATCCCACTGAATTGCTGGTTGCTTGTTCCTGGGTGTCACTGGACAACTGTGAATAAAGTGCCCATCTTGCCCACAATAAAAGCACAAACCTTTCTTTAGACAAATATCCATGTGTTCTTTATTAATAGAAACTGTCTCTATCTCCATTGGTTCATCCGAAATCTCTTCGGGGAACATAAGTAATGAGGAGGGAGACTCAAACACTGTTTCCTGCTTTCTTTCCCGCAGACCGCGATCAACCCAAATGGCCAACACCATAGCATCCTTCAGCATGCAAGGTGTAGCACACTGAACCATTGCATTCTTCACCTTGCATGATAGACTGAAACAAAACTGGCTTCTCAAAGCTGGATCATTCCACTGTATTTAATTCTCCAGCACCAAAATTCCATGCAGTAATCCTCAACTAGACGATTGCCTTGCAGCATAAGGATTTTACTTTCAGCGAGAGCAAAATGATCTGGATCATCATAGAGCATGCCTAGCACTGAGGAAAAAATGTCCACTGCAGACAGAGTAGGTGGGGTGGGAGAAAGGGAAAACACACAGGCCTGTGGGTCTCCCTGGAACCGAGAGACTACAATGCCTACCCTCTGGATCTCATTCCCTGAAGAAATTGGCTTCAAACAAAAATATAACTTGCAAGCTTCCCGAAATGAGACAAAATCGCTACGTTTGCCAGAAAAATGGTCTGATAACTCAAGCCTTGGTTCAGATTGTGCAGAAACGTCAAATAATGCAGGCAAAGACTTTATGGCAGATATCTGATTCATAGTGTTCACTATTTGTTGTGACAACGCTAACACTGGCTGAACCAGAGCTTGCATTGGGTCCTGTACGGACATGGCACTAACCTGAATCGTGAATCTCTAAATAGGATCCATACTGTAGCTAACTCAATTTTATTGGGCTGATTACATTACAGTTGTCCTGGACTGCCAATGGAAATCTGAGGTACCTTGGTATGAGGGAAGCCAGAACGGACATGTAAATTTGCTATATTGGTGACTAGACGCAGGCCGAACAGAAAAGTGAGGAAATGGACAGAGCGGGGCCCTCTGAACCTCTCAGACCGAACCCACCTTGCAGCGAAACACTCATCCTGAAAGGGGCAACCCCACTTTCTTCCACGAGAACAGGAAAGGGGGTCTGAGGGGAACCAGAATGCTGGCAACCAAGGAACAAACAGAGACTGACCATAACTAAAAGACAAGAACGATAGAATACCAGACAAACCACAGATACAAACAGGGAACAAACCCGAACACAGGAGCCAGACACACAAGAGCTCTAAGCAGAATGACTGCTCAGAGAACACTGAAAAGTAACCATCAACTTCCAGCCAGGAAGAGCTGGATTACATAGGGAAGAGGGAGAAGCTGACTGGTTGACAGAACTGTCAATCACCAGCCACACCTCGCTGCCATTTGCAGGCCTAATTAACCTGAACTAGTAAGCACAGGCAATGTTAACCCTAACTAATCAGGATAGAACCCACAAAAACAAAGGTGTGCAGGCAAGGACTTGACATGTGCTGGCTGTAACGTGACACTGACTTGTTTCATTTATTTACATTTCCCGCTCTGTTGCTTGCATATGTACAGCATTTATTACGTGCCTATAGAGAACAATAGCGCTCCAACTCGTGTAATATGCAGAAAAATAGAGCATGCTGCATTCTTTTTTACGCGTGTGTTATACGCAATGTATATATGCAAGTGTGAATGGATCAATGAAAATCAATGTACTTTCATTGACTCTATTCACTGCGTATTACGCATACGTACACCACACGCCTAGTATGCTACCAAATTATGCTCCTGTAAGTCTGCCCTTAGATCATTCAGTGACAATATGGGAACCTTTGTGAGTTGCATTGTTTGTATTTAAGTTGTTTTTCCTTTCTTGATTTATACAATATCAAAATTATCCAGTTTTTAGGCAGTTAGGTGGAACAGTTATTGTTCGAAAAATTGTTTAATCCAACCAAAGTGAGCGATAATCATTCAGTCTAAACGTAAGCCAGTGATTGAGTAACGAATGAGAATCATTCGCCTCTCGCTTGTTATGAATGTGAAAGATTGAATGATATTGAACGATTCACGTTGAACAAGCCAATGATGCATCTGCCTGTCTAAACAGGCTGCACGAGAACAAACGAGCTAGCGGTCACGTCACCCGCTTGTTTGCTTGTGCAAATGAGAATCGTCTTGTCTAAAAGGAGCCTTAGGAATAAGCCCCAGTCACTGTTTATTCACACAAATAAATAAACCACCTTTAACACACAGAATTATCTGGAAATAAATGTTTCACTAAGCTTGTATTTAATTTTCATATATATTAATAAAACATAGCGCTATATGTGCATGCTTTGATATAGCCCATGGGAAATAAAAGAATAGGAGAACTGACAAAGGAGTAACAGTTAGTACTTGTTCTACTTCCAAGACATTTCAGAATGTTCAGGACTTTTTAATATTTCACGCATAAAAAGGCAAAACATACTTCAGTGACATACTAAATATCAGTTTAGCTTATTTATTATTAGCACATTCATTTCTAACAGGGATTTTTTATGTCCAATTTAAAGACTTTTAAGTTCGAAAATTTATTTTGGAATATTATTCCTAATTATAACCTACTGTGGATGTGCATCTCTTATTTTAACCGAAATCTGTACAGTGAGTAAGATATACCCCTCAGCATTCTATGCTCATAAGCTGATTAGTTATGGTCATGACTTTAAATGAATATATGAATAAATCTGTCTATTGTTAAATTCCTTCGTATTTGGACATTTCTTATGCACTGGCACATTTTACAGGGTACAATATTTAGCTATATGTTGCGGTGTGGGTGCACTTGCTATTAACGGTCTTCACTCTAGCAATGCTCCTACTCAATGCTTATATTTCTTTTAAGCCAAAAAATCCAAACAATAAGCCAGTAAATTAGAGGTTAAGTTGCCGTTAGTTTAGGTTAAAAAGCACTCCAATGGTCAGCCCACACACTGTGAACTGAAGTTCTTACTACACTAGATCTTTCTAGTAATATTCTAGTATCCAGAATCCTACAGTCTTAAAGGAGCACACATTTGGGTTTGAGTTTCAAAACATAAATGTTACAGATAAACCATACTCTCTTTCTTCTTTTACAGTAAAATGGAGCTTACAATCCATACATATGAAAGTAATCAAATCTTACAAAACGAATAAAAATATTCTATGTTTTGCTGCAGCTCTGCCATAGCTGGCATTAAGCAAGTGCATGTTATAAAAACTAGTGATAAGCAATTAGTGGAATCGGTTCTTGTCAGGATGGGGCCGATTTCATCAAAATTATCGTGAATTGGGATGGCTGGTTCTGACTCCCATTAAAGTCAATGAGAGTAAAATTGGTTTCAGTATTTTGCCTAACAGAAGCAATGCAGCCAAAGCCCCCCAAATTGCATAAGATTACAGTCACACATCTGGGGATCATTGTGCTCCACCCAAAAAATTGGTCAAAATAGTGTATAGGGGTATAGTGGTTGATCATAGCAGAGAGGTGTCACTGAAAACAAAAGAAGGCCCCCATAGGGTCTCCTAGATCAAAAATTGTGCCAATAAGACAGGTTTGCTGCTTGTTTTAAATGCAATGTCAAAAATTTTACAAGGACAAATTCTGCCAGGTGAACACAACATTTAAGCATTGGCCTCCTACTTCTACATGGAGGAAGAAGGAGAGCAGCAGCACCACCACTGCCAACAGCACCTTGAATCTTTTATATAAATTTATGCTCATTCATATTTGACTAAAAATTGCCAGCATGTTAATTAATCAGTGGAATCTAGAGATGAGCGAGCACCAAAATGCTCGGGTGCTCGTTACTCGGAACAAACTTTTCGCGATGCTCGAGGGTTCGTTTCGAATAACGAACCCCATTGAAGTCAATGGGCGACCCGAGCATTTTTGTATTTCGCCGATGCTCGCTAAGGTCTTCATGTGTGAAAATCTGGGCAATTCAAGAAAGTGATGGGAACGACACAGCAACGGATAGGGCAGGCGAGGGGCTACGTGTTGGGCTGCATCTCAAGTTCACAGGTCCCACTATTAAGCCACAATAGCGGCAAGAGTGGGGCCCCCCCCCTCCCAAAAACTTTTACTTCTGAAAAGCCCTCATTAGCATGGCATACCTTTGCTAAGCACCACACTAGCTACAACAAAGCACAATCACTGCCTGGATGACACTCCGCTGCCACTTCTCCTGGGTTACATGCTGACCAACCGCCCCCCCTCCCCCCCACAGCGCACACCAAAGTGTCCCTGCGCAGCCTTCAGCTGCCCTCATGCCACACCACCCTCATGTCTATTTAGAAGTGCGTCTGCCATGAGGAGGAACCGCAGGCACACACTGCAGAGGGGTTGGCACGGCTAGGCAGCGACCCTCTTTAAAAGGGGCGGGGCGATAGCCCACAATGCTGTACAGAAGCAATGAGAAATAGAATCCTGTGCCACCGCCATCAGGAGCTGCACACGTGGGCATAGCAATGGGGAACCTATGTGCCACACACTATTCATTCTGTCAAGGTGTCTGCATGCCCCAGTCAGACTGGTAATATGTACCTTAACAGTAACCGCGTTGGTGGTAATGTGGTGGTGACTGCGGACCTAGTAGCGCGGTTTTATTTTGTTGGTTTTCGGAATGTGGCCAGGATTAAGTGGGCCGTGGCGGGGGGATGGTGGGGGGGCTCTCTTGTAGTGTCGGTAAAGGTGAAATTCTTGGACTGCCACCAGACGAACCAATGCAAAGGCATTTTCCAAGAATGTTTTCCCTGTTGGAGGAGGAGGGGGATGTTTTTGAGGCACTACGTGTCCTCTCCACGTGTCCGTGGTTATATGCACCTTAACAGTAACCGCGTTGGTGGTAATGTGGTGGTGACTGCGGACCTAGTAGCGCGGTTTTATTTTGTTGGTTTTCGGAATGTGGCCAGGATTAAGTGGGCCGTGGCGGGGGGATGGTGGGGGGGCTCTCTTGTAGTGTCGGTAAAGGTGAAATTCTTGGACTGCCACCAGACGAACCAATGCAAAGGCATTTGCCAAGAATGTTTTCCCTGTTGGAGGAGGAGGGGGATGTTTTTGAGGCACTACGTGTCCTCTCCACGTGTCCGTGGTTATATGCACCTTAACAGTAACCGCGTTGGTGGGAAATGGCCTCGCCGCCATCATGTCTTTGGGAAGCCTCTGTTTCCACACCCCAGAGACATACCATTAGCAGCGGTATAGGCAGAGCCCATAATTCGTAACATTTCAGCCGTAGCATTAGGACAGGCCCCACTAACATATCACTAGCAGCATTATAGGAGGAGCGCAGTCTTCGTTCCATGTCAGCAATAGTAGCACTCAAGACAGGCCCCAGTAACAATTCCGAAGCAGCAGTATAGCGGGAGCGCAGTCTTCGTTCCATGTCAGCAATAGTAGCACTCAAGACAGGCCCCAGTAACAATTCCGAAGCAGCAGTATAGCGGGAGCGCAGTCTTCGTTCCATGTCAGCAATAGTAGCACTCAAGACAGGCCCCAGTAACAATTCCGAAGCAGCAGTATAGTGGGAGCGCAGTCTTAGTTCCATTTCAGTAGCCTTAGTATAGCCAAGGCCCAAGTTACATTTATGTAGCTAAAGTGTAGGCCAACCCCACACACACTTCTGTACCATGAGTGCAGGCGAAGAACATACAAATTGCTATGATTACACTGTAGGTGAGGGCCCCCAAAAATTGGTGTACCAACAGTACTAATGTACCTCAGTAAAAATTGGCCATGCCCAACCAAGATGGCAGGTGAAACCCATTAATCGCTTTGGTTAATGTGGCTTAAGTGGTAACTAGGCCTGGAGGCAGCCCAGTTTAACGAAAAATTGGTTCAAGTTAAAGTTTCAACGCTTTTAAGAGCATTGAAACATAAAAATTGTTTCGAAAAATTAGATGAGTGAGCCTTGTGGCCCTAAGAAAAATTGCCCGTTCAGCGTGATTACGTGAGGTTTCAGGAGGAGGAGCAGGATGAGGAGGAGGAATATTAGACACAGATTGATGAAGCAGAAATGTCCCCGTTTTGGATGGTGAGAGAGAACGATGCTTCCATCCGCGGGTGCAGCCTACGTATTGCTTACGTATCGCTGCTGTCCGCTGGTGGAGAATAGAAGTCTGGGGAAATCCAGGCTTTGTTCATCTTGATGAGTGTTAGCCTGTCGGCACTGTCGGTTGACAGGCGGGTACGCTTATCTGTGATGATTCCCCCAGCCGCACTAAACACCCTCTCCGACAAGACGCTAGCCACAGGACAAGCAAGCACCTCCAGGGCATACAGCGCTAGTTCAGGCCACATGTCCAGCTTCGACACCCAGTAGTTGTAGGGGGCAGAGGCGTCACCGAGGATGGTCGTGCAATTGGCTACGTACTCCCTCACCATCCTTTTACAGTGCTCCCGCCGACTCAGCCTTGACTGGGGAGCGGTGACACAGTCTTGCTGGGGAGCCATAAAGCTGTCCAGGCCCTTAAAGACTGTTGCACTGCCTGGGCTGTACATGCTGCTCGATCTACGCACCTCCCCTGCTACCTGGCCCTCGGAACTGCGCCTTCTGCCACTACCGCTGTCGGATGGGAATTTTACCATCAGCTTGTCCGCCAGGGTCCTGTGGTATAGCAACACTCTCGAACCCCTTTCCTCTTCGGGAATGAGAGTGGGAAGGTTCTCCTTATAGCGTGGGTCGAGCAGTGTGTACACCCAGTAATCCGTAGTGGCCAGAATGCGTTGAATGCGAGGGTCACGAGAAAGGCATCCTAACATGAAGTCAGCCATGTGTGCCAGGGTACCTGTACGCAACACATGGCTGTCCGCACTAGGAAGATCACTTTCAGGATCCTCCTCCTCCTCCTCCTCCTCCTCAGGCCATACACGCTGAAATGATGACAGGCAAGCAGCATGGGTACCGTCAGCAGTGGGCCAAGCTGTCTCTTCCCCCTCCTCCTCATCCTCCTCATGCTCCTCCTCCTCCTGAACGCGCTGAGATATAGACAGGAGGGTGCTCTGACTATCCAGTGACATACCGTCTTCCCCCGGCTCGGTTTCCGAGCGCAAAGCGGCTGCCTTTATGGTTTGCAGGGAACTTCTCAAGATGCATAGCAGAGGAATGGTGACGCTAATGATTGCAGCATCGCCGCTCACCACCTGGGTAGACTCCTCAAAGTTTCCAAGGACCTGGCAACCAGGCCCACTCTTCTGAAAAGAATTGAGGAGGCTGACTCCCACTGCGCCGCCCATGTTGGAGTTGGTATTCCACTATAGCTCTACGCTGCTCATAGAGCCTAGCCAACATGTGGAGCGTAGAGTTCCACCGTGTGGGCACGTCGCACAGCAGTCGGTGCACTGGCAGATTAAAGCGATGTTGCAGGGTGCGCAGGGTGGCAGCGTCCGTGTGGGACTTGCGGAAATGTGCGCAGAGCCGGCGCACCTTTACGAGCAGGTCTGACAAGCGTGGGTAGCTTTTCAGAAAGCGCTGAACCACCAAATTAAAGACGTGGGCCAGGCATGGCACACACGACCATGCCCGTTGGGGGCTCAGCGGCGCAAGCCAACGGTCGGTCTGCTCTGTCAGACCCTGCAGCAGTTCGTGGGCCATGTGCCTCCTATCTCCTAAGCTGAGTAGTTTCAGCACGGCCTGCTGACGCTTGCCCACCGCTGTGCTGCGACGCCGCGCGACACCGACTGCTGGCGACGTCCTGCTGCTGCTGACACATCTAGATTGCGAGACAGAGGTTGAGGAGGAGGAGGGTGCTTTAGTGGAAGAAGCATACACCGCCGAACATACCACCACCGAGCTGGGGCCCGCAATTCTGGGGGTGGGTAGGACGTGAGCGGTCCCAGGCTCTGACTCTGTCCCAGCCTCCACTAAATTCACCCAATGTGCCGTCAGGGAGATGTAGTGGCCCTGGCCGCCTGTGCTTGTCCACGTGTCCGTAGTTAAGTGGACCTTGCCACTAACCGCATTGGTGAGGGCGCGTACAATGTTCCGGGAGACGTGGTCGTGCAGGGCTGGGACGGCACATCGGGAAAAGTAGTGGCGACTGGGAACTGAGTAGCGCGAGGCCGCCGCCGCCATCATAGCTTTGAAGGACTCCGTTTCCACAACCCTATATGGCAGCATCTCAAGGCTGATAAATTTGGCTATGTGGACGGTTAACGATTGAGCGTGCGGGTGCGTGGCGGCGTACTTGCGCTTGCGCTCCAACAGTTGCGCTAGCGACGGCTGGATGGTGCGGTGCGAGACATTGCTGGATTGGGCCGAGGACATCGGAGGTGAGGGTGTGGGTGCAGGCCATGAGACGGTCGTGCCTGTGTCCTGAGAGGGGGGTTGTATCTCAGTGGCAGGTTGGGGCACAGGGGGAGAGGCAGCGGTGCAAACCGGAGGCGGTGAACGGCCTTCGTCCCACCTTGTGGGGTGCTTGGCCATCATATGTCTGCGCATGCTGGTGGTGGTCAGGCTGTTGGTGGTGGCTCCCCGGCTGATCTTGGCGTGACAAAGGTTGCACACCACTGTTCGTCGGTCGTCAGGCGTCTCTGTGAAAAACTGCCAGACCTTAGAGCACCTCGGCCTCTGCAGGGTGGCATGGCGCGAGGGGGCGCTTTGGGAAACACTTGGTGGATTATTCGGTCTGGCCCTGCCTCTACCCCTGGCCACCGCACTGCCTCTTGCAACCTGCCCTGCTGCTGCCCGTGCCTCCCCCTCTGAAGACCTGTCCTGTGTAGGCGTTGCACACCAGGTGGGGTCAGTCACCTCATCGTCCTGCTGCTCTTCCTCCGAATCCTCTGTGCGCTGCTCCCTCGGACTTACTGCCCTTACTACTACCTCACTGCAAGACAACTGTGTCTCATCGTCATCGTCCTCCTCACCCACTGAAAGGTCTTGAGACAGTTGCCGGAAGTCCCCAGCCTCATCCCCCGGACCCCGGGAACTTTCCAATGGTTGGGCATCAGTGACGATAAACTCCTCTGGTGGGAGAGGAACCACTGCTGCCCAATCTGAGCAGGGGCCCGAGAAAAGTTCCTGGGAGTGTTCCCGCTCCTGAGCATGTGTCATTGTAGTGGAGTGAGGAGGCTGGGAGGAAGGAGGAGCAGCAGACAGAGGATTCGGATTTGCAGCACTGGACGGCGCAGAACTCTGGGTGGATGATAGCTTGCTCGAAGCACTTTCTGCCATCCAGGACAGGACCTGCTCACACTGCTCATTTTCTAATAAAGGTCTCCCGCGTGGACCCATTAATTGGGCGATGACTGTGGGGACGCCAGAAACGTGCCTCTCTCCTAATCGCGCAGCAGTCGGCTGCGACACACCTGGATCAGGAGCTCGGCCTGTGCCCACACCCTCACTTTGCCCTCCGCGTCCTCGGCCGCGTCCACGTCCTCTAGGCCTACCCCTACCCCTCAGCATGCTGTATTACCAGTGATTTGATTTCCCAGGCAGGAAATAAATTGGCGCAAGCCTGCAGGCCAAATATAATTTTTTCGCTTTTTTGCAAAGGGAGGGCCCCACTGCGGATATTCAATGAACAATACGTTTAATAACTGTGGTGTGGCCCTGAAAAAGTGTCACACAACTTTAGTGTAGCAGAGTTATTAACTCTGGCAGAGCAGGTATTTGCCAGTCAGGAAAGACAATGGCGCAAGCCTGCAGTAAACCGTAGCTGGTTGCGTTTGATTTTTGTATGTTCTCCACGCAGCACACACGTACACGGAGACCTTAGGACTGACACAGGCAGGCCAAATATAATTTTTTCCCTGCTTTTTTGCAAAGGGAGGGCCCCACTGCGGATATTCAATGAACAATACGTTTAATAACTGTGGTGTGGCCCTGAAAAAGTGTCACACAACTTTAGTGTAGCAGAGTTATTAACTCTGGCAGAGCAGGTATTTGCCAGTCAGGAAAGACAATGGCGCAAGCCTGCAGTAAACCGTAGCTGGTTGCGTTTGATTTTTGTACGTTCTCCACGCAGCACACACGTACACGGAGACCTTAGGACTGACACAGGCAGGCCAAATATAATTTTTTCCCTGCTTTTTGGCAAAAGGAGGGCCCCCCTGCGGATATTCAATGAACAATACGTTTAATAACTGTGGTGTGGCCCTGAAAAAGTGTCACACAACTTTAGTGTAGCAGAGTTATTAACTCTGGCAGAGCAGGTATTTGCCAGTCAGGAAAGACAATGGCGCAAGCCTGCAGTAAACCGTAGCAGGTTGCGTTTGATTTTTGTACGTTCTCCACGCAGCACACACGTACACGGAGACCTTAGGACTGACACAGGCAGGCCAAATATAATTTTTTCCCTGCTTTTTTGCAAAGGGAGGGCCCCACTGCGGATATTCAATGAACAATAACTGTGTTGTGGCCCTGCCTACACAATTCTGTCCCTGTAGTATCAATGGAGGGTGCAATGCTCTGCACAGACGATTTTTAGAAAAAAAAAAAAATGCAACACTGCTAACAGCAGCCTGCACAGTACTCCACACAGTTAAATGTGGCCCTAGAAAGGACCGTTGAGGTTCTTGAAGGCTACACTCACTCCTAACACTCTCCCTGCCTAAGCACCACTTCTGTCCCTAATGCTGGGTGCAATGCTCTGCACTGCCGATTTTGAGAAAAAAAAAACAAAAACCACTGCTAGCAGCAGCCTGCACACAGGTAGATGTGGCCCTAAGAAGGACCTTTGGGGTTCTTGAAGCCTACACTGACTCCTAACGCTCTCCCTACAGCAGCTCAGGCACCAGCAGCACTGTCCCTCACTAACTCACAAGACATCTGAGGCGAGCCGCGGGAGGGGCCGACTTTTATACTGGGGTGACATCTGATCGCCCCAGCCACTCACAGCAGGGGGGTGGTATAGGGCTTGAACGTCACAGGGGGAAGTTGTAATGCCTTCCCTGTCTTTCAATTGGCCAGAAAAGCGCGCTAACGTCTCAGAGAGGAAACTGAAAGTAACCAGAACACCGCGTGGTACTCGTTACGAGTAACGAGCATCCCGAACACCCTAATATTCGCACGAATATCAAGCTCGGACGAGTACGTTCGCTCATCTCTAGTGGAATCTGCCATGGTGGTGCAAAATCAGGTGAAATCCATGTCTGGTTCATTTTTATAAACATCAGGCAATCAACATTGTCTGCAAACAGGAGGATGTCTGTCACTTATCACACCTCCGTTTGTGCTGAGCACCCTTTCTGATAGCACACTGGCAGTGTGGCAGTAAAGCACCTCTAAAGCACGTTGTGTAAGTTCTGGCCACTCATTCAGCTTAGACACCCAGACATCAAAAGGGCCAACACCATTCTGAATACATCCACATGGGGGCTGACATACTCTTGGACCATCATACTCTGTAACTGTAAGTCCTACCCTGTGGTTTTTCTGCAAGCTATGATGGCTAAAAAATTATTTCACACCTTTGTTAGACTTAACCTGCCATCAGTGGCATTGGGAATGCATCCCTGTGGCCATGGGGAAATTCGCTGCTCAAGCTACTTAACAGTCTGTCTTGACATTGCTGCATTTTGAATTCCTCTCCACTGATGGAATGAGAGTTATCATTTTGGCCTCGTAGTGGGATCAAGGAGAGTGGCTCCCCAGTAATGATCTGATGTTTTGATGTGGGCTATGTAATGGTCCTTCTGCAAGCAGTACAAAATAAAAGCACTCATTTGCCTCAAATTGCCTAAGGGTGAAGGCCCACATTGCTTGCGGTCAGGCTTGAGAATCCTCTGGCTGGCCCTGTTATCCATGTAGAATAGATGGAGTTAGTGATGGATGGAAGGAATGTTGTATTGCCCCCTCCCCTGGCTCTTGCCCTTTATTTTCCCCCTCCTTTTCCTCCTCCTGCTTGTCCTCCCCTATACTTCTCCGATGGGTGGAGAAACATCTTAGAGAAGATGCCTCCTTTCTTCCTCAAACCCACTCTCCATGTAGTGTTGAGTAATTGCGGGCTGGTCAGACAGTTGGGAGATTGGTATCCCTTCCTCCTTCTACTCCCATGATGGTCATAATGATCAATGCATCATCATGACTGACCATTTTGGTATCACTTCCTCAAAGCAAGAAAAGAAACGCATGTGGTCTGCAGTCATTCCTAAGGCATCAAGTGACCGATCAACATACAACACTTGCTAACGATATACACAATCTGGTACACTGTGATCACTCTCTGCTGCTGGCTTAGCTTCTGCAACATATGCTACATGGAATTCCACTATGTAGGCATGTCACAGATGAGGCGGTTGGGTGGTAGCCTGAATTGTCACTACAGCTCCGCCAGGTGAATGTTGAAAGTCAGAGGCATGACCCATGGAAATATGTAACAGGGCCCCCAAATATAATGCTTTATTCATAGTACTAAGCTCCCTATATGGAGAAGAGAGGCCCTATGGGCCCCCTAAGGCTCCTGGGCCTGGGTGCAACCACATGCTCTGCATCTCCTACAGTTACACCTCTGTTGAAAGTGCAAGCACAGTTTCTTGGCTTTTTTTCCAGCAATGGATGTAAACCTGGGTAATTGTTTAGGAAGCACTGCACTATTAGGTTCATTACACGCACCAGGCAAGGTATGTGTGTAAGATTGCCAAAGAGAAGGGCCCCATTGTCACATATGACCATGCCTGGCTTCAGATTGTTAGGGGGCAGGCATGTGTCAGCCTGGGCCTGCGAAGCTGACAACATGTCTTCAGCCGTGTGGCTGCACTACCCTAGAAATATGAATTTTATGTGGTTTGAAAAGGTGGAGGAAGAGGTGACAGACAAGGATGAATGTCCCACAACTCTTGGAGGTCATTCCTGAGCCCCAACACACGTTTCACCACCTGCTTTCTCAAGAGGTCACTGTTTATATGGACACCGCATACTATGTATTTTACTATTTTTTAGTAATCTTGAGTTCTAATAAAATTCTATTTCCTATGCTTTTGTGTCTTGTGTGTTGGACTTAAAGCAAACATAAGTCAGAGTATTAGCTGTGTTTGTCCTGTATTCTAAGGCCGCCTGCACACAAATGGGATGGATTCCGCATGCGTGATCCTGCAGCGGAATCCTACCCTGTACCTGGTCGGTGACCTCGCATACTTGTCCGGAATTTTCTTAATCTGTACTGCAGATGGTCCAGCCAGCACCGGTGCACATGTGCAGTACAGATTTGCTGCACCGTTGCTAAGCGATGACCTCATGATTGCAGAAGGGTCGCAACTGATTTTTGTTCATGTGCAGGAAAATATCGCTTTTCCATTGCATGCTATGGGTGGTATTTGCTACAGAATCCTGAGGATGCCCGCTTTGGATTCTGCAATACAAATCCGCCTGTGTGCAGGTGGTCGAAGTTTACAGTCTGCTGTTTCTTAAGTGTGGGACTTGGGATTAGTGACTTTGGAAGAGTCATTTGTAATTAATTACTGTTAGGGATGAGCGAACGTGTCCGTTACGGACACATCCGCACCCGGACACCGGCTTTGCCGAACACTGCAGTGTTCGCGCGTAAGTGTCCGGGTGCCGCCGGGGGGCGGGGAGATGCGCGGCGGCGCGGGCGGCAGTAGCGGGGAACAGGGGGGAGCCCTCTCTCTCTCCCTCTCCCCCCCACTCCCCGCCGCACCCCCCCGCGCTGCCACGGCGGCCCCCGAACTTTTTCGCCCGAACACTGAAGTGTTCGCAAAGTTCGGTGTTCGGGCGAAAAAGGGGCGGAGCCGAACGTGTTCGCTCATCTCTAATTACTGTTTATTTATTTGAATTTTTGCATACATTACTTTTATATAGTCCATCTCTATGATTCCCATTTAGAATATGCTCTATGATTGACAATGCCGTACAATGTACATCTTGTGCCATGGATGCAATCCTTGAACAGCCATTTGAGGGTGTATACTGCTGTAGGAAATGTGATTGCATTGTACATTTGGAAGCCCACATCCTGGTTCTCAATGCGCAGCTTGCAACACTGAGATCCACTGGCAACATGAAAAGGAGTTTGTTGCTCACTAAGCCAGCACTTGCTGGGGTAGATGGTAGTATGGGAGGGCAGGATGATCAGGCTGGGTGACAGTTAGATGGAGGGGTAGAGGGAAGAGATTCAGGGAGGCTAGTCCTGAACTGGCACAACCCAACAAGTTTGCAAGTTGTCAGAGGAGGAGAATGCCATTACAGGCTTAGCACTGCTGTAGCATGACATGCCCTCTGACTGCCAGGGGGATGTCTGCTCAAAGAAGGGAAATAGGAGCACAGGGCAGGCTAGACAGGTCCTGGTAGTGGGAGACTCAATTATTAAGATGATAGACAGAGGAATCTGCCACAAAGACCGGGATCATCGAACTGTGTGTTGTCTTCCTGGCGCTTCAGTTCGAAATGTTGCGGATTGGGTTAACAGATTACTAGGAGTGGCTAGTGAGGATCCAGCGATTATTGGCACCAATGCCAAAGTTAGAGGTAAGTGGAAGGTCCTTAAAAACGATTTCAGCCTTTGTTTTAACACTTCCATTGAAGTACTCAAGAAGGACATATTAGAGCTTGAGTGGGTTCAAAGGCAGGCAACCAAAGTAATAGATGGAATGGGTGGACTACGATGCCCAGAAAGGTTATCAAAATTGGGGTTATTTTGTTTAGAAAAAAGATGGCTGTGTGTTAACCTAATAATTATGTATAGATATATCAAGGGGAAATACAGAGATCTCTCCCATGATTTATTTAAACCCAGGACTGTGACGGTAACAAGGGGGTGCCACTATGTCTATAGGAAAGAAGGTTTCTACACCAACATAAAAGGTTTTTTTTTTTTTACTGTAAGAGCAGTGAGACTATGAAACTCTCTGCCTGAGGACGTGGTGATAAACTCAATAAAAGAGTGTAAGAGGGGCCTGGACACATTTGTTGCATGTTACAATATTACATATTATAGTCCGTAATTACTTCAGAGGGGTTGTTGATCCAGAGATTATTCCGATTTCAAGACTTGGGGTTGAGAAAGTTACTACTAGAGAAAGAAGCTCTGGAGACAGGAAGAGGTACTTTGCTGAATTATGACATCGCCTTGCCTTTAGATAGTTAATAAAAACTTCAACTAAACACAACCAGTTTGTAGGATTGAGATGAAAATAGTAACCAATTTGATGCTAGTGTGTAATGACGAATGAGAACACAAACCACAAATATTTATCCATCAGGAACTTAGTGAAGTACACTGTATACTGCATGGGGGTGCAGATTTATGAAAATATCTAAAAGTAGTTGCCCATAGCAGCCAATCACAGTGTAGCTTTAATTATACCACAGCAGAATACAATAATTGGAATCATCCATACATAAGCACTGACCAGCTTGCTATGCACCATGTATGGGTTAGTTTTAGGCAAAATGAAGTTTAAGTTTCTTTTGGATGAGCAAAGAAAGATATCAGACAGGGTAGGATGCAACCAATGAACGATAATTAGAATCATCCAGAGACATAAAACTATGGGAAGTGTTGCTAATCAACAACAGTCCAGGTGCCTCAGGTGCTCATCCGCAAGTGCTGACAAGATTTTGAAGAGGCTTTCTATCAAAATCAGAAATCTGACATCACCTGAACTGGTCTGTTAGTCCTGAATCTCCCAGATTGATGTGCACCACAGTTACAGTATGCTACAGATTGCCTGAATTTGTTGAAGTTAGATTGTGTGGGTGTAAATCCAAAAAGAAATCGTTGCTATTAAAAGATCAAAGGAAATGAAAGTTGGCCTGTGCAAAAGAACATTGCCATAGGTCTCCCCAACAACTGGAAAAAGTACCTTTTAGTTCCAGACTTGTCAGGAGATACCTGGGAGAAGAGAGAAAGTGCACAGTCCTTACATTTAAACACCCTATGTCAGTAATAATTTAGCAATGTATGGCTGCAAACAGAGTTGGTAGACTATACATTGTTGGAGATGATGACTGGCCTAAAATACTGTGAAGTACTAAAAAGCAAATGAGATTAAGAGACCAAGACCATTGTTTCCCAATGGGGACTTCATTTTTCGAAACAATAATGCTTGTTGCAATTGGTCAAAATTTGTTAAGCAGTAGTTTCAGAGGAATAGTATGCAGCCAATGGATTGGGCAGCCCAGTCCTTGGATTTAAATCTGATTGAGAATTTATGATAAAACGTGTTCAATGATATATTCAATCCCACTAACAAAAGAGAACTGATTGAAAGCGTCATCAACACCTGACATTAAGTGGTTTCAGTTGAGCTGCTGAAAAGATTTGTGAACTCCATGCCTGGAAGAGGAAGACTGGTATCAAGAACAACGGATGGCCAATTAGATATTAATAATGAATTACTAATATTTTCTTGTTGTACTTTGTAGTTTACTTTTGCTGTATATGAGCAATTTTAAAACATTCTCTGATGTTTTTCTTTGTAGTATTGTTCCCTTATAAGATAAATTACATTTTTTCTTAATTTGTTAGTCTCCTTAAAATTTCGAGCAAAGGAGTTTTATAATATTGTTGCCAAATTTAGATTTTTTTAAATGTAAATTTGATTTAAATGTAATTAAGTCTTCAAAATCTAATGTGATGCAGGACTTTTGAAAAGCATTGTACTAGGTGGACTGCTTGCTTGCCTTATGAACTGACAACATTAAACTATGAAACCCTTATGGGCTTCAATGGAGGTTAGTTGATCAACTTCTATACAAACCCATATTTTATTCATGTCTTTAGTGGCTCCTGAGTAGGCACTATATTGTGCCTATATGTTAAATTGTATTTGCATGTACACTGTACTTGGTATGCTGTCCAGTATATAGATGAGTAAATGTGGTCCCCTTCTATTACCTAAGTGTATATAAGAGCATGCTCATAAACTTGGTTGTTAGGAATCTCACGGTTATTTGCCCTGCTTGACTATCCACAGAATGAGTCTTTTATCTAGACAGTATAAAATAATAGCGGTTTGCATGTATCCCTAGTGCATTAATTACAATAAAAATGCAATAAAGTAAATGAAGGTGAAATAATTAGTTTGTTCAAAAAGAAGCCTCTTATATTTTGTTTTGAGATCAGAAATAAAAGTGTGTTCTGCTTCACTATAACCACAGGGGAACAAGATTATGTACTGGTGTGAAGAGAATTGTTAAGCAAAATGATTGCATTTTTCTAAGTCAGAAGAAAAAAAATACAGTTTGGTGCAGTTAATGACCAGATAAGTGAATTTCTCTCAGCATGTTGGAGCTTACAATCCATAATAATGAGGTTTTGATTGTTTTCTTGTGTGTCACTACCAATGGTGCTTTAAACAAATTCTGTATACTAACAGTTAGAAAAACATTTTGACCTGGCCAAAAGACCCTTGTTGTGTTTCCCTGGAAGTGTTCCATAGCACCAATAAAGAAACAAATCTTCTACAAATCCATGGTTAAGCACTCTACTACCCATCTATAGATAACAGCTACTTAATAGCTGAAATTTGTGATCTAGCAGTCTGCAATTCATCACTCATTGCACTTGACAATCAGAGAATGCTCTATTGTATTCTTAGTATTACACTGGTCTCTCAAGTTACAATGGCCTCAGGTCACAATATTTTCAACTTGCAATAGGTTTCCCTGGTCCATCGTAACTTGAAACACCTCTCTACAGTACGTAGTGGTGCTACATATTCTCTAGTGCTCTCTACCTGTGCCAGGATGAGCTGCTCCTTTGGGCACCAGGTGAGAGCAGCTCCATGTTTTTTTTTAGGTACACTGTGTATACCATATAGGAACCTGAAGTAACTCTTGTCCTCTATGTAGAAAGTGATTTACAGTTTTTAGTATGTCTTTGTGCTTGAACTTAATTAGTTATCCTTCTTTTTCTACTATTTTAATTTTTTCCTTGTAGTCATCATTTTTTCCCATATAGTCGTCATCACGTGATGTATTTTGTATAGTTTGACGGAGTGCTGAGGAGCTTTTCTCTTTTTGATTGCACAATTTTTTCCTTGTACTATTTTGGGATAATATTTTGGGGCTTTGGAACCATTTACTAGTTTTCTGCAGATTTATGGTCTCAAGCTACAATTTTTTTTCAACTAACAATTTTCATTCTAGAATGAATTAATATTGTAAGTTGAGAAACCACTGTGTAAGTAGCCTTGAGCATTAGTACCAAGTTAGTACAAGAAATGAAAAGGTTATGATTCTTATGGTCTTCACCTCTGTTTCTACTATGTCTTTACTTCTTAATGTTCTATATCTATTATCCATTTCTTCTCCCTACTTTTTACTGCACATTCAATTTATCTCTACTCCTCCAAGATTCAGATCCATCTCTTTTTTTCTAAGGATAGTAAAGGTACTTTTATATGCGCTGACAGTTGCTCAGGAAATTGCTCAAAAGAGCAATTATGGGTTAATGTCATACCATGTAAACTCAGAACCCAACAGAGCTCAATTGTCAGAGTCGATTAGTTTTCAGTTCCCTTCAAAACCAAGTTATTGTTGGCACATGTAAACAGGCAGTTATTCATCTATTAATGACTGCCTGTTTATTCTGAATGGAGGCTGGTGGCCAGAAGAGATCTCCAATGTGCTCCACCACCATTCAATGAACGATCACCCCTGTGTGAAAGCACATGAATGATAATTGTTGGGATGACTGTCGGCCTCTTAAGAACCTTAACGCTATTTGAAGTATAGCTGTAGGCAATGTGGATATAGCAGTTGAACCCGAGCCCTTGTTCTCACGTAAGGAAAGACCAATGTTATAAATGTCACTTGTTTGGTGAAGGCCCTGTTACAGATTTTGCATTGCAAAGTGAGCATCAGAATTGAATCATAGAGCAATGGAAAAAGAGGACTTGGTCTGATGAATCATATTTTCTTTTACATTATGTGAAAATTTACTGTGTGTCTGTCACTTTCTTGAGAAGGAGATGACAGCAGGATGCACTATGGAAAGAAAGCGAGTCAGTGTGACGTCCTCGGTAATTTTTTACTGGGAAATCTGCAACCCCAATTCCCAAAAAGTTGGGACGCTGTGTAACATGTACATATATGTAAAGAAAAAAAAGAATGCAATGATTTGGAGATCTCAGATAACCATTTTGCATTCACAATAGAACATAGAACACATATCAGAAGCTGAAAGCAAGATATTTTTCCATTTTATTTTGAAATATTAACTCCTCCTTTAGAAATTGATGGCAGCAACACATCTAACAAAAGTTGGAACAGGGCCATGTCTACCATTATTTGGCATCCCCCTCTTCTTTCTACAACAATCTGTAAATGTCTGTGAAGTGAGGAGACCAATTGCTGAAGCTTTGGGATAGGAATTTTTCTCCTATTCTTGTCTGATGTAGGATTCTAGCTGGTCAACAGTCCTGGGTCTTTGCTGGATTTTTTCCCCTAATGTGTCAAATGTTTTTTAGTGGTGAAAGGTTTTGCTTTCAGGCAGCTTAGTCCAGCACCCAGACTCTTCTTCTGTAAAGCCATGCTGTAGTAATGGATGCAGTACATGGCTTAGCATTGTCTTGCTGAAATATGCAAGTCGTTCCATGAAAGAGACATTTACTTGATCGGAGCATATGGTGTACTAAGACCTCTATGTATTGATCAGATTTGAGTGTGCCTTTCAAGATGCATAAGCTGCCCATGGCACAGGCACTAATGCATCCCCATACCATTAGAGATGCAGATTTTTGAACTGTGTGCTGATAACAAGCTAGATGACCCCTCTCCTCTTGAGTCCACAGGACACGTAGTCTGTGGTTTCTAAACACAATTTCACATTTGTCATTCTCTAAATAATACAGTTTTAACTTGTATTTGTGGATTCCCCCATGAACTGTGTTCACAGACAATGATTTCTGGAAGTATTTCAGAGCCCATGCAGTGATAGGCATTTCATGCCTGTGTTTAATGCAGTGCCACCGGAAGATCTGTAGATCTTAACCCCTTAGTGACCAGCCCATTGCCTTTTTACACCCTGGCCTGCTGGACTTAATTCCCAGAAGACGTAAAAACATGCTTCCTCTGGGAATGACAGCCCTGCAGGCTCTGCATGTGACAGCTCCATGCTGCCCATTACTGGAGGTAGCTGACAGCATGGAGCTGTCATCCCGGGCCACAGGACCCCACTCCTGGTCACCATTCGCCGGTATCCACCGGATACCGGCAATCACGTTAAGGTCAATGAAAAGTTGGAAAAAGTCAAACTTTCAGCTCCTCTTATGGATCGGATCCATAAGGGAGCTGAAAATACTCACCCCCCTGTCCTCCGCGATGTCTGCTGTCTTCTTTGTTCTCCCCGGACTAGCCCTTGGCGTCTGCGCATGCGCGCCAGATGCATTATGTCACACATATGCACAGAGAGCCGGGAGGCCCGGGAAACTTAAAAACTCCCTGCTCCCGCCTAGTATGAGTAGCAGAGAGCAGGGAGCTGTCACCGGGAGCCGCTGTATGCGGTTCCCAGTCACATCGTCACTGCTATTCAATGGATAACAGCGATCATGTAAAAGTTTAAAAAGTGTAATAAAAAAAGAAAAAAGTTTGAATCATATCCATGAGGTGAGGCCCCCGGATTTATCCACAGACTTTACCCTTGCTTCTGTGCACGCGTCCGTCACTAAAATGACGGACGCAGGCGCAAAAGCCGTAGATTGGCGGGGTAATTTAAAATCCCCCAGCACCTGGCTACTAAATGTAGCCTAGAGCCAGGAAATTTCATGGGGTGCCACGGTACATGCTTCTCAGTCACGTAATCGCCATTATCTAATGGATAAGGGTGATCATATAAAAGTTAAAAAAAGCTACATTTTCACCTCCCGTCAGGGATCCGATCTGTGAGGGGAGGTGAAATTACTTAACCAAGGCCACAGGCGATGTCCCCTGACAGGATCCTTATCTGCTGACCTTAACCCAGCTTTGGCGCATGCGCCCCTCGCCAAAATGGGGGACACAAGCACAGAAGCTGGGAAGGGCAAGAGGAAATTCAAAATCTGCTTGCTGCTGGCTACTAAATGTAGCCGAGAGGTTGTAGATGTCATAGGGGGCCGCGGCGAATGTTCCTCGGTCACGTGATCGCCATTATCCAATGGATAATGGCGATCATGTAAAAGTTAAAAGACAGTTAAAGTTTGATGCTCTGTTCAGTTTGGGCCCTGTTGTGCATCCAGACAGAAGATTAGGGCTACAATGCGTATGTTTCCGAACACGGGACAAAGGGGGGTATCCATTTTGGGGTGAAAGTCTTCATTCCTATGTATGTTGTACAAAAAAAACTATTTTTAAAATGACATGATTGCCAAAAAAACAAAAATCGTAATTTTTTCCTTCTGCTTTGCTTTGATTTATTCAAAAACTGTGCGGTCAAAATACGCAGTACACGCAGATGAATTTGTTAAGAGGCCTAGTTTCCAAAATGACATTATTTGTGGGGTTCTGTGTCGTTTTGGCTGCTCAAGGGGTCTATAAGTTTGCAATGGGGCCTAAAACGCCTTCAAGCAAAATGTCTGATCTGAAAGCCACCGGCTGCTCCTTTCAGTTTGGGCCCCGTTGTGTATACGGACAGAAGATTAGGGTATATTTCTGAACACAGGACAAATGGTTGTATCCATTTTGGGGTGCAAATCCTCATTTTCATGTGCACTATAGAAAAAAATCCTGTGTTTAAAATTACGTATTTGCAAAAATAAGGAATTTTACTTTTTCTTGTCTAAGGCCGGCTGCACACGAGTGTGACGGGCTCTGCCGCGGAATATTCCGCGGCGAAGCCCGTCACGGCGCCCCCCAGAGACCCCATACTTACCAGCGGATCCGGAGTCTTCGCTCCCGCATGACGCTTCCCCGCCCACCGCCGCCGCGTCACATGACATGCGGGAAAGCGTTTTCACACTATCTTCCGCTGTGTTACAGCGGGAGATAGCGTGAACGGACGGCTTCCATTGACTGCAATGGAAGCCGTCAGCGCGTACACCCACGGCAAATAGAGCATGCCGCGGGTGAGGATGGGAGATTTCACGGTGCGGAATTCCGCGGTGGAATTCCACACCGTGTGCCCTGAGCTATTAGGTTCAATAGAACCTAATAGCTGCAGGCAATGCAGCGGATTTTCGCCGCGAATTATGCGGCGGAAATCCATTCGTGGGAAGGAGACCTAAATTGCATTAATTCCTGAAAAGAAACTGTGGGGTCAAAATACTCATGACCCCCCCTTACTGAATACATTAAGGGGTGTAGTTTTTAAAATGGTGTCATTTGTGGGGATACCTATCATTCTGACAATTATAAACCTTTGCAATCTTGGCTTGGTGCAGGAAAATAAAGTATTCCTCAAAATGTAAATAAGTAATGTCAAATTTGTGCATCTACTAAATGATTAAAAAAAAAAAGAGTTTTTACAAGGTGCGCCGAGAATAAAGTAAACATGGAAATATATACCTTATCAAAAATTTCTATATTATGTTTGCACATATTTGAAATATTGCAGTTGAAAATGAGGATTTTTTTCAAAATTCTCCCAATTTGGTGCTTTTAATAAATATACACAAATTCTATCGGTCTTTTTTTTCCGCCTAAATGAAGTACAATATGTGGCGCAAAAACAATGTCAGAATCACTTGGATATGCAAAACCTTTACGGTGTTATTCCATGTAAAAGTGACACATGTCAGATTTTCAAAATTTGGCCTGGTCATTAAGGCGCAAACAGGCTTGGTCACTATGGGGTTAAATATCTAATATTGACTGTTGTCCTTGTCCTTTATGCACATAAATTTTTCCTGATTCTCTGAATTTTTTGATGACATTATGTTGATGATGGAATATTCAAGGTATTCGCATTTTATGTGGAGGAACATTTTTCTGAAATTGTTCCACAATTTTTAGACAGTTTTTAACAGATTGCTGAACCTCTGCCCATCTTTGCTTCTGAGAGATTCTGTCTCCATAACATGCTCTTCCTTTTATACACAGTCATGTGATTTTGTACAAAATTGACCCTTCAGCTGTTTTTCATTAGGGCCAATTACTTTTCCAGCCTTTTGTTACCCCTGTTCCAACTTTTTTGAGATGTGTTGCCACCAACAATTTTTAAAGGAGTTAGCTTTTTAAAATGAAACGAAAAAAATGTCTTAGTTTTACCTTCTGATATGTGTTCCATTTTCTATTGTGAATAACACATAGTTATATGAGATTTCCAAATCATGGCATTCTTTTTTCTTTACATTTATGTACATTTTACACAGCGTCCCAACTTTTTGGGAATTGGAGTTGCAGGTTCCTGGCTCTCAAATGGATGTACAACCAATGTAAGAAATTTTGCACTAAGCACTCCTCTTCATGGCAGCAATATTCCCTAATGACAGTGGCCTCTTTCAGCAAGATAATGTGACCTGCCACACTGCAAAAATTGTTTTAGAATAATTGAAGGAACACGGCATAGAGTTCAAGATGTTTACTTGACCTCTAAAGTCCTCAGACCTCAATTCAACTGAGCGGCTGCTTAATGTGATGGGAAAATCAGCCAGTGTATATATATATATATATATATATATATATAAGATTTCCAAATTATTGCATTGTGTACATATATATACAATGCAATAATTTGGAAATCTCATATAACTATATTTTATTCACATACATATATACGCACACACACTCAAGAGAAAAACTAAGTACAGTCTCTTTGAATTCTATGGTTTCACATATCAGGGCATAATAAAAAGTGTCTGGTCCTTCTAAAAGTTCTTAAAATTAGGTGAATACAACCTCACATGAACAAGACGTAGGCCCAATTACACCGTGTCATTATTTATTTAACAAAAAATAGGCAAAAATGCAGAAGCAGTGTTTGAAAAATGAAGTACTCCCCGTGAATCAGCAGCTTGTAGAAACACCTTTAGGCCTCATGTCCACGGGGAAAATAAAATTTAAGATCCGCATGTAAAATCTCCCATATGAATGCATTGACCACCCACGGGTAGATAAATAGCCGCGGATGGTGTTTTAAAGTGATTTTAAAATTCCAGGTGGCGGGAAAAAAATGCGACATGCTCCATTTAGATGCGGATAACGCTCCGGATGACCCCTATTGATCTCTATGGGTGCGGGAGATCCGCTGCGGATCTAAAATGTGAATTAAATGGGTGCGCAAGATCCGCTGCGGATTTCAAGGCTGGGAGGTGGGGAAAGTACTAGGAGGGGGGATAAAGTGGGCAAAACACCTCCAGCGTAAAAATTGCATCCGCGTACATACGCGTGTGAAAAAAAACGCATCCGCACGTCACCCGCATTCAATAAAATACAATTTTAAGCTGATCCGCACTGCATCCGCAGCAGAAATCCGCATTACAAATCCACAGCGGGCCTGATTTTCCCCGTGGACGTGAGGCCTTAGTGGCAATAACTTAAAGCAATCGTTTTCTGTCTGACTTTATCTCTCACATCTTTCTGGAGGAATGTTAGTGCAAAAACCAGTAATTGTTTTAGAATATGCTTTTTGGGGTCTAAATTCTTTGTTGGAAGTAAGCTGAGCTCAGATTGACTCTTACCATAACAACACTTAGCTTGATGAAAGTAATCTGTTTACTGATTGACAGACATCAGATTTTATAGGGGCACAAGCTTCAATTGCAATAATGAAATCTATTATAATTCATTCATTACCATTGGTCAAAGAAACATAGACATGCAAGATAAGGAATTAACATCTAAAATGCCAGGCAAAGGCAGCAGAGGCGCAGAAATAATAATACATGCTTAACTTCTTGGAACAGTAAATCTGAACAATGACTTGTTTAAAGAGAATGTTTAGGAACATATAATAACAGCTAGGAACATGTCAGTTTGAGGGTGCATTCAGATGAGCATGTGTGCCCACGAATGTGCACAAATAAGCGTGAATGCAAGTCCTTGCAGCATTGCTTTTAATTGAATTCAATGAATGGCCGAGCGCTGCCTGTGATTGGCTGAGTGCTGTGACCAATCACAGGCAATGCTCAACTGTCATTTTATCAATTGGCTGAGCGCTCAGCCAATTAGATACAGCCCTTTCAGCAGGCAGGGATTTAGGCCTCATGTCCACGGTAAAAATAAGATTTCAAGCCCGCAGCGTTTTTTCCCGCACGCGGATCCGCACCCCATAGGGATGCATTGGACACCTGCAGGTAGTTAAATATCTGCGGATGTCATTTTCCCCTTGAGGCACGGATTGCGTGTGCGGGAAAAAAAACGCAGCATGCTCCATTTTAGTGCGGGTCTCCCACGGGGACGGCTCCTGCAGTCTTCTATTGAAGCCTATGGAAGCCGTCCGGATCCACGGCACACCCGCGCCTGAATTTCTGCTCTCCGCCTACAGTCATGGTAACCAAATTTTTTCAGGTGTTTACCTATACTCTTGGTACACCAATGTATCAGGGGTTCGCCTACACTTTTGCTACATAAATGTTATTAGGTTCCGCCTATATTCTTGCTATAGAGATATGTTACTGGGGTCTGCCTATACTCTTGCTACAGAAATGTTACTGGGGTCTGCCTACACTCTTGCTACAGAAATGTTACTGGGGTCCACCTATACACTTGGTACAGAAATGTTACAGGTGTCCGCCTATACACTTTGTACAGAAATGTTACAGGTGTCCACCTATACTCTTGCTACAGAAATGTTATTGGGGCCCGCCTATACTCTTGCTACAGAAATGTTATTGGGCTCCGCCTATACTCTTGCTACAGAAATGTTACAGGGGTCCGCCTATAATCTTGCTACAGAAATGTTACTGAGGTCCGCCTATACTCTTACTACATAAATGTTATTGGGGCCCGCCTATACTCTTGCTACAGAAATGTTACTGGGGTCCACCTATACAGTTGGTACAGAAATGTTACAGGTGTCCGCCTTAACACTTGGTACAGAAATGTTACAGGTGTCTGCCTGTAACGCAGCATGCTCCATTTTAGTGCGGGTCTCCCACGGGGCCGGCTCCTGCAGTCTTCTATTGAAGCCTATGGAAGCCGTCCGAATCCACGGCACACCTGCGCCTGAATTTCTGCTCTCTGCCTACACTCATGGTAACCAAATTTTTTCAGGTGTACGCCTATACTCTTGGTACACCAATGTATCAGGGGTTCGCCTACACTTTTGCTACATAAATGTTATTAGGTTCTGCCTATACTCTTGCTATAGAGATATGTTACTGGGGTTCGCCTATACTCTTGCTACAGAAATGTTACTGGAGTCCGCCTATACTCTTGCTACATAAATGTTACTGGGGTCCGCCTATACTCTTGCTACATAAATGTTACTGGAGTCCGCCTATACTCTTGCTACATAAATGTTATTGGGGCCCGCCTATACTCTTGCTACAGAAATGTTATTGGGCTCCGCCTATACTCTTGCTACAGAAATGTTACTGGGGTCTGCCTACACTCTTGCTACAGAAATGTTACTGGGGTCCACCTATACACTTGGTACAGAAATGTTACAGGTGTCCGCCTATACACTTTGCACAGAAATGTTACAGGTGTCCACCTATACTCTTGCTACAGAAATGTTATTGGGCACCGCCTATACTCTTGCTACAGAAATGTTATTGGGCTCCGCCTATACTCTTGCTACAGAAATGTTACAGGGGTCCGCCTATAATCTTGCTACAGAAATGTTACTAAGGTCCGCCTATACTCTTACTACATAAATGTTATTGGGGCCCGCCTATACTCTTGCTACAGAAATGTTACTGGGGTCCACCTATACACTTGGTACAGAAATGTTACAGGTGTCCGCCTTAACACTTGGTACAGAAATGTTACAGGTGTCTGCCTGTAACGCAGCATGCTCCATTTTAGTGCGGATCTCCCACGGGGCCGGCTCCTGCAGTCTTCTATTGAAGCCTATGGAAGCCGTCCGAATCCACGGCACACCTGCGCCTGAATTTCTGCTCTCTGCCTACACTCATGGTAACCAAATTTTTTCAGGTGTACGCCTATACTCTTGGTACACCAATGTATCAGGGGTTCGCCTACACTTTTGCTACATAAATGTTATGGTTCTGCCTATACTCTTGCTATAGAGATATGTTACTGGGGTTCGCCTATACTCTTGCTACAGAAATTTTACTGGAGTCCGCCTATACTCTTGCTACATAAATGTTACTGGGGTCCGCCTATACTCTTGCTACATAAATGTTACTGGAGTCCGCCTATACTCTTGCTACATAAATGTTATTGGGGCCCGCCTATACTCTTGCTACAAAAATGTTATTGGGCTCCGCCTATACTCTTGCTACAGAAATGTTACAGGGGTCCGCCTATACTCTTGCTACATAAATGTTACTGGGGTCTGCCTACACTCTTGCTACAGAAATGTTACTGGGGTCCACCTATACACTTGGTACAGAAATGTTACAGGTGTCCGCCTATACACTTTGCACAGAAATGTTACAGGTGTCCACCTATACTCTTGCTACAGAAATGTTATTGGGGCCCGCCTATACTCTTGCTACAGAAATGTTATTGGGCTCCGCCTATACTCTTGCTACAGAAATGTTACAGGGGTCCGCCTATAATCTTGCTACAGAAATGTTACTAAGGTCCGCCTATACTCTTACTACATAAATGTTATTGGGGCCCGCCTATACTCTTGCTACAGAAATGTTACTGGGGTCCACCTATACAGTTGGTACAGAAATGTTACAGGTGTCCGCCTTAACACTTGGTACAGAAATGTTACAGGTGTCTGCCTGTAACGCAGCATGCTCCATTTTAGTGCGGGTCTCCCACGGGGCCGGCTCCTGCAGTCTTCTATTGAAGCCTATGGAAGCCATCCGGATCCATGGCACACCTGCGCCTGAATTTCTGCTCTCTGCCTACACTCATGGTAACCACATTTTTTCAGGGGTTCGCCTATACTCTTGGTACACCAATGTATCAGGGGTTCGCCTACACTTTTGCTACATAAATGTTATTAGGTTCTGCCTATATTCTTGCTATAGAGATATGTTACTGGGGTTCGCCTATACTCTTGCTACAGAAATGTTACTGGGGTCCGCCTATACTCTTGCTACATAAATGTTACTGGGGTCCGCCTATACTCTTGCTACATAAATGTTACTGGGGTCCGCCTATACTCTTGCTACAGACATGTTACAGGGGTCCGCCTATACTCTTGCTACATAAATGTTATTGGGGCCTGCCTATACTCTTGCTACAGAAATGTTATGGGGTCCGCCTATACTCTTGCTACATAAATGTTACTGGGGTCCACCTATACACTTGGTGGTGAAAGGTTTTAGGGGTTCACCTATACTCTTGCTACATAAATGTTACTTGCTACAGAAATGTTACTGGGGTCCGCCTATACTCTTGCTACATAAATGTCACTGGGGTCCGCCTATACACTTGGTACTGAAAGGTTTGAGGGGTTCACCTATACTCTTACTACAGAAATGGTACTGGAGTCCGCCTATACACTTGCTACTGAAAGGTTTGAGGGGTTCGCCTATACTCTTGCTACAGAAATGTTACTGGGGTCTGCCTATACTGTGGGTGCACAAAGGTGTCCCATAGCGGTGTTCAGCTGCCTGACACATACACAGAATGAAGTGTGTGGGGACACATGGATTTCCCATAGCTATTTAACTCACGGCACCTTGGGTCACACAAGGTGGAGGCGGGGACCGAGCCGGACCCAGGGCTCGCTCACGTACTTCCCACACGGAGTATTGTGGGTCCTACCTCGGTCATGGTTTCTCGGCCTTAATATGCCACCTCCTCCTCCTGCTTGGGTCTGGGGATCAGCGGTGGGCAATATGTATTTTCTCTCGTGTTACCACAGTTATCTGAGACAGTGGTTAGGGCCAAACAAAAGGAGCATTACTGCATTAATGAGACGTTTACATCTGCACTAGCATCCGAGTCCGCTTGAGGCCCACGATTACTGAGGATGTGGGCCGAGGCCAAGGACCTGGGGGGGGAAGAATCAACTGCGCCAGGTATGGCCTGTGAAACTTCTTTGTGGTTCATCCAGTCTTTGGAGTGATGGAGCTACCGTAACTGATTTAAAGAGACGTTCACAGCTGTACTAGCATCCAAGTCCGCTTTATGCCCACGATTACTGAGGGTGTGAGCCGAGGCTGAGGTTCTTGGTGGGGTGAAACTGCCTTGTTTGGGTGCTCTGATTTCTTTATGTGTAATACCATCTTTGAGTTTCATGGGCTCGCCCATGCTGTGGGTGCACAAAAACTTCCCATTGCGTTGTTTTACCTGTATGGCAGAAATACACTGACTGACTTGGCTAGTGTGCAGATGGCTTTCCCATTGCGGTGCTTTACCTATCTGGCACAAATACACTGAATGACTAGGGCAGAAGTGTGGGCTGAGGTCCTGGGCGGGGTGAAACTCTGCCATGTTTGGGCACTCTCTTTTCTTCATGTTTAATACTCTCTTTGAGTTTCATCAGCTTGCCTATGCTGTGGGTGCACAAAGGCTTTCCCATTGCATTGTTCAGCTATCTGACACATACAAAAAATGAATTGGGCAGAAATGTGGGCCGAGGCTGAGGTCCTGGGCGGGGTGAAACTCTGCCATGTTTGGGCACCCTCTTTTCTTCCTGGTTAATTTTGTCCCTGGGTTCCAGGGGCTCGCCTATACGGCGGGTGCAGAAAGGCTTCCCCATTGCATTGTTTAGCTATCTGACACATACAAAGAATGAATTGGGCAGAAATGTGGGGCCAAGGCAGAGGTCCTTGGCGGGGTGAAACTCTGCCATGTTTTGGCACTTTGATTTCTTCATGTGTAAAACTTTCCTTGGGTTCCAGGGGTTCGCCTATGCTGTGGGTGCACAAAGACTTCCCATTGAGTTGTTTTACCTGTCTGGCACAAATACATTGACTGACTAGGGCAGAAATGTGGGCCGAGGCCCAGGCTCTTGGCGGGGTGACACTCTGCCATCTTTGGGCACTCTGATTTCCTCATGTGTAATACCATGCTTGAGTTCTTTGGGCTCGCCTATGCTGTGGGTGCACAAAGACCTCCCATCGCGGTGTTTTACCTGTCTGGCACAAATACACTGACTGACTAGAACAAAAATGTGGGCCGAGGACCTTAGCGGGGTGAAACTCTGCCATGTTTGGGCACTCTGTTTTCCTCATGTGTAATATCGTTTTTCAGTTTCTTGGGCTCACCTATGCTGTGGGTGCACAAAGACTTCCCATTGTGGTGTTTTACCTGTCTGGCACAAATACACTGACTGACAAGGGGAGAAATGTGGGCTGAGGCCCTTGGCGGGGTGAATCTCTGCCATCTTTTGGCACTGTGTTTTCCTCATGTGTAATACCATCTTTCAGTTCCTTGGCCTCGCCTATGCTGTGGGTGCACAAAGACTTCCCATCACGGTGTTTTAACTGTGTGGCACAAATACACTGACTGACTAGGGCAGAAATGTGGGCCGAGGCCGAGGTTCTTGGCGTGGTGAAACTCTGCCATGTTTGGGCACTCTGATTTCTTCCTGTGTAATACCATCTTTGTGCACCGACAGCATAGGCGAGCCCAAGGAACTCAAAGACTTCCCATTGCGGTGTTGAGCTATCTGACACCTACACAGAATGAATTGTGTGGGGACATGGATTTCCTATTGCTATGTAACTTGTGGCACCTTGGGTCACACAAGGTGGAGGCTGGGACCGAGCCTGACGCTGGGCCCGCTCACGTGCTTCCCATGCAGAGTGAAGATGTGTAGAGTCCCCTTTATGCCCACGTTTGCGGCTCCTGACAATTTTTTGACGAAGGTCACACAGGATTGGAATGATGATCATACGTCAATTGATCATCAATTCTCAACAGCATTGTGGGCTATTGCCCACACTTTCAAAGAGGGTCGCTGCCTAGCCCTGCCAACCCTCTGCAGTGTGTGCCTCCAGTTCCTCCTCATCCAGTATGCACTTATAAATAGACATGAGGGTGGTGTGGCTATGAAGCAAGCATGTGGCATGAGGCCAGCTGAAAGCTGCGCACGGAAAATTTTGTGTGCACTGTGAACGCAGGGTTGGACAGCAATGCCAGCATGTAACCCAGGAAAAGAGGCAGCGGTGTCACCTGCAGGCAGTGATTGTCCTTGGTTGCAGGTAGTGTGGTGCTTAGCTAAGATGTGCCAGCGCATGTGCCTTGCCAATGAGGGTTTGTCCCAAGTAAATTGTTAGGGGGGTAATGCTAGACTCTTGCCCCCATTTTGGCTTAATAGTGGAACCTGGGAGCCTCAGATGCAGCCATGCATGCTGCCCCTGCCCTTCCCTATCTGTTTCTGTGGTGTTTTCATGACTTTCTTATGTTTTCTGGTGTTTCACAAGTCATCACCTATGCGGAGCATCGGTACCATACAAAAATGCTTGAGTCCCCCATTGACTTCAATGGGGTTTGTTACTTGAAACGAGCTCTCGAGCATTACGAAAAGTTTGACTCGAGTACCGAGCACCCGAGCATTTTGGTTCTCGCTTATCTCTACTGACTTAACGTCAGAAAACCCATCATGACCCCATCTTTACATAAATCACCAATTTTTTTTGACACCTGAGGCCTCCCATATTCTGAAGTCAACATTTGCAAGTATATAGGAGAGAAATCTCAAAGAAGGACTACGGTTGGGACCTTCACAGAAGCTAAAGAAACCAATTGATTCCAGATTTGGACCGAAATTTGAAGGCTTGGAAGAGCATGCGTTGGTGGGCAGGGGGCCTAGCACCAAGAAGGGAAATCAAGGGAGCTTCAAAAGCCGCAGTCTCTATGGAAAGCCATTTTTTATGTGACGGGATGACCCACCATTGTTTAATTTGATCTAAAATAACTGCAGGAAAACACCACTTGATATCAGGAGCCCTCATGCCTCCTAACTCATATGGTTTGGCCAGAGAGGAAAACTTAACTCCAGCGTGAGCTCCCCCCCAAATAAATGTATTGATAATAGATTGAAGTTTGGAAAGGAAGGTTGCTGTAATTGGGATCGTTATTTTTGTAAAGATGCATAAAATTCGAGGTTAAATCATCGTTTTAACAGCTGCAATTCTGCCTGTCCAAGAAATAAAGGGTTCACGGAAGTTATTTAAAATTTGCGTGATATAGTTAAGAAGGGGAAGGTAGCTTTTTACAATGGTAAGAAAACTGGAATAGGCTATGTTGATACCTAAATACGATATAGTGTGCCGGTTTTAAGCAAATGGGAAAGTGTCCAATATGATTTGCTGTTATTTTGTATTATTCACCTTGTAATATAAAACCTTACGAAAAGGGGTTAGAGTAGGTTGGGCCTGTGCAAAGGAGGTGATAGGATTTGTGATTGCCAAAATAATGTCATCTGCGTATAAGCCTATCTTTTCCTGATTCCTTGTATTTCTTTATTACATCTGATCCATTCTGCTAACGTTTCCATGAGAAGGGCAAATATTAAAGGCGAGAGGGGGCAACCCTGCCTTGTACCATTAGAAATAACAAACGAGGGAGATATACACCCAGAGGAGAAGACTCTTGTAGATGACTCTAAATACAGAGATAAGATTGCTGATTTAATGGGCCCTGAGAAGCCAAACCTCTCCAGGGTAGCCTTTAAGAATCTCCAATGTATCTGATCAAAAGCTTTCTCTGCATCCAGCGCCAGAAGCAGGACAGGGATTCTACCTTCCTCAGCCATTCGGAATAGTTCCAGAAACCTCCATGTGCCATCAGGGGTCTGTCTCTGAGGGATGAATCCCACCTGATTCATTGCCACTAGTGTGGGAAGGATCGAGAACAAACGTACGCTCAAGAGCTTCGCATAGATTTTGATGTCCATGTTCAACAAGGAGATAGGGCGAAAGTTGTCCGGAGATGTAGTCTCCTTTCCAGATTTCGGCATTGTAATGATCAGTGCCTCATCATCTCTGATGGAAAGGAACCTTTATCCATCGCCCCATTGAACACAGACTCCAAATGGAGAACCAACAAGGAAGCATACTTTCTATAATAACCATTTGAAAAGCCATCTGGGCCCGGCGCCTTGAGAGACTTCAAGAATTTAATCATATCGAGGACCTCGAGTGGAGTAATTGGTGTTGAGAGCTAAGCTCCCTCCTCGGTGGACAGACAGGGGAGATTAATGTTTTGTAGGAAACTCAGAATTTCTTTCTCTCAGGGGTGATGAATAGTTTTATAGTTCTTTAAGTTATATAGTGAGCAATAATATGCTGCGTACACATTCACAATCTTTTAGGGATGAATAAATTTTTTCCCATCTAAATCCAGATGACTGCTGCGGTAGAGGATCCAGCTGCCGACACCCCTTAATTGTTTTTCAGGGAAGGTCTTTAAATATAAACCCTTCCCTGAAAAACAATCCAAACTGGTGTAAAAAAATCATACTCCCCTTTCTTCAGCTGCCGGGGCTCAGCTGCATCCTGTCTCCACCGTCCCTGGCTCTGCACTGAAGTTCTTTCAGCAGATGGGGAATTAAAATCCCCGCCTGCTGAAAGAGCTGCTTCTGATTGGCTGAGGTGCTCAGCCAATTACAGACAGCTCTCGCCTGTCATTCACTTAATGGATTTTTTCCGCAGCTTCCAGATTGGAGTTGGATTCGCACGAGCGTGTTTATGTGCATGCATACGCGCGCACAAAAACATGCGTGTATTACAACCTCTGAATTCCCTATGGTGTGTTCACATGTCTGAAGATTGCTTCCTCCTAAGGATTGTGTTAACTCCCTCCTTAATGCTCCAGACCAGCAAACTTCCAAAATGTCTGCTTTTATGGAGGTGGTCACACATGCTGATGATCAATTAATCAGTGCTGGTCACGGCACTGGCTGCCTGTTAAATACAGAATTTAGTTTAAGCTCACTACCTTCATCCACAAAGCCCTCCACAGTGCAGCAGCACCCTATATTGCGTGCCTCATCTCAATCCATCACCCAGCCCGGGCTGTGCGCTGTGCTAACAAAACTAGACTGCGCACCCCTCTAATTCGAACTTCTCATTCCCATCTCCAAGACTTCTCCAGAGCAGCACCAGTCCTCTGGAACGCACTACCAAAGGCTACCCGGGCAATCCTGGACTCACAAAACTTCAGACGTTCTCTAAAAACGTACCTCTTCAGGGAGGCATACCGCATTCCCTAAACAAACCCCTCAGTACACCACCTGATAACATGCTCCCTGACCTACTGACTGCAATCCTTGCCAGCCACCATCAACTTCCCCTGTAGTCATAGCTATTCTGCCGTCACGTGGCTAAATGTCTGACCATTGTCTATGTGTATAGCATTCTTCACTCTCCACCTCGCCATACCATGCACATCTACAGCCCCTTTACCTTCTGTATCACCCAATTATCTGTAGTATGTAAGCTTGTTGAAGCAGGACCCTCACCCCTATTGTTTCCATCAACTGATTACTATGTAACTGTGGTTCTGTAATTTTTGTACTTTTGTCTTTCTGTATTCCCCCTGTCTTTGTAAGTGCTGCGGAATATGTTGGCGCTATACAAATAAACATTATTATTAATCAAAGGCATATGATTAGCAGCACACGGCTGCTACTTACTCTCGTAATTCCTTTGGAAGCCATAAGGGTGTACTGCTTCTACATTTTGGACGAGATTTTGTTATATTAGGTTTAATCTTTTATGTGTTGTTGTTCTGAGGTTGTATTTGCCTAATTTCAATACCCTTTAAGGACCAAATATCTTTTTCTATTATGTCCTGGTACATAAAACCATATCATTCAAAGAAGGTGCATTTAGTTTTTCTATAGACATGTCATGCTACTTCATTTTAAGAGAGCATTTTACAATAAATTGCTATAAAGCAAAAGTATTATTAAGTGCATAATGCAAGTGATTAACTTACAGTGTATATTTCTCATATTCAGTGTCCTATAATGACCCACAGTACTAATAGTAGAGAAAATTAAACAGACAATAGCACTTAGAATGTACCTAATGTAGTTATTATGCTTGTATTATTGAAATGGAAATAGGATAAGAACATTATAAATAGTAATACTCTAATCTGTTATTTTGCATGAATATGTTACCTGAAAGAATAGTGGTTCTGAATTTGTGAACAAAGAAATATATTGCTTTACATATTTCAACGAGTTTTCCAGTTGTAAGCCGAAGGATAGACTATCAGTAGTAGATTGCCTGTGGTCTGGTGCCCAGGAACCCTGCTGATCAGATATTTGCACTCATGTACTAAACTGAATTCTACAGGAAGCAGATAGCTCCATTCTTACTGTAGTGGCCAGGCTTGGTATTGCAGGTTAAGTTCCTACTGAAATGAATCAGATGCACTTGAAACTGCATTCTGTATTCTCTTGTGTTAATTACTTTCATAGTTTAGTATCATCTGCAAATATTGACATTTTACTTTGCAATCCTTCTACCAGTTCATTATTAAATATATTAAGAAGAATACGGCCTAATATTGACCTTGTGGTATGCCACTAGCAACGGTGACTAGAGATGAGCGAGCACCAAAATGCTCGGGTGCTCGTTACTCGGGACGAAATTATCGCGATGCTCGAGGGTTCGTTTCGAGTAACGAACCCCATTGAAGTCAATGGGCGACCCGAGCATTTTTGTATATCGCCGATGCTCGCTAAGGTTTTCATTTGTAAAAATCTGGGCAATTCAAGAAAGTGATGGGAACGACACAGCAACGGATAGGGCAGGCGAGGGGCTACATGTTGGGCTGCATCTCAAGTTCCCAGGTCCCACTATTAAGCCACAATAGCGGCAAGAGTGGGCCCCCCCCTCCCAACAATTTTTACTTCTGAAAAACCCTCATTAGCAATGCATACCTTAGCTAAGCACCACACTACCTCCAACAAAGCACAATCACTGCCTGCATGACACTCCGCTGCCACTTCTCCTGGGTTACATGCTTATAGCCGGTTCCACTGAAAGCAATGGGCTGCCGGCGTGCGTGGGATGAATTGTCAGGAAGGGCTTAAATATAGAAGCCCTTCCCTGCAATTCATCCAGAAATGTGTAAAAATAAAAAAATATATATATATACTTACCTTGTCCCGGCAGACGGAGTTCAGCGCGGCCTACAGTGGGTGTGAAGGGGGTGTGAGTCAGACCTGCCCCCTGATTGGCTCAGCACTTCCCGACAATTCATCCCGCGCACGCCGGCAGCCCATTGCTTTCAGTGGAACCTGCTGTATTGCCGGCTCCATTGAATTCAATGGGCAAACATCGTTCTTCTCTGCCACAGCTGTTACAGCTATGGCAGAGAAGAATGATTTGTCTTCTATATGTTCTCAATGGGGTCGGCGCTGCTGCCGCCGGCCCCATTGAGCGCATATAGAGAAGAGAACAGGAATCGCAGATCGCTGATAGATGCGATCTGCGATTTCTGACTATGGCCTAAGAAGGACCGTTGGGGTTCTTGAAGCCTAAAATAACTCCTAACGCTCTCCCTATAGCAGCTCCGGCATCAGCAGCACTGTCCCTGATCTCTGTCAGAATGCATCTGTGGCGAGCCGCGAGCGGGCAGATTTTAATACTCGGGTGACACCTGATCTCGCCAGCCACTCACTGCAGGGGGGTGGTATAGGGCTGGAACATCACAGGAGGAAGTTGTAATGCCTTCCCTGTTTTTCTATTGTCCAGAAAAGCGCACAAATTTCTCAGGGAAGAAAATGAAAGTGACTTGAACACCGCGTGGTGCTCGTCTCGAGTAACGAGCATCTCGAACACCCTAATACTCGAACGAGTATCAAGCTCGGACGAGTACGCTCGTTCATCTCTAACGGTGACCCAATGGAGTATATACCATTAATAACAACCGTCTGCTTTATATCACTGAGCCAGTTACTTACTGACTTACGCACATTCTCACCCAGACCAAGCATTCTCATTTTATATACCAACCTTTTATACGACACAGTATCAAACGCTTTGGAAAAGTCTAAATATAGAAGATCCATTGACTCTCCTTGGTCCAGTCTAGAACTTACCTCCTCTTAAAAGCTGATCAGATTGGTTTGACAGGAGTAATCTTTCGTAAACCCATGCTGATATGGAGTTATGTTTCCTAATTGGTTGTTAGTGCTTCTTCACTGCCTTCTTTTTCGTAGCTCCCCTATAAATCTCTTGAAAGATAAGTGTAATCAATAGTTTACAAGCAGAAAACCACTTTAATTGTTTATAAAGAAGAAAATGCTATTAAGCTAAAAGGGAACAGATTTTAATATTCCTTTTAAAATACTGAAACCCTAAGCATTTTCCTTTCCATTCTCAAGTGACTAAATTATGACAAGCTGGAACACTATAAAATGCAAAAATACTGAACATAAATCTAACACAAACAATTGGTCACTAAGAAAATTAATTGTAAGATGAAAGTATACAAATAAACAAAAGTCATACACTGCTTATTACTTAGGCATGTAAACTGCGTTCTTTATCATTATTTATTCATGTCTTACATCTCTGACTGAAATGCAGGCATAAATCTTTAGACTGATATATTATAAAAGCTGATAAAATTAGATACACGGAATAACTGAATAAGTAATTATTTGTCTGTCATTCTACCTGGTTTACTCTTCTCAAGCAAAATTGTCCTGCTGTATTTTCATAAATTTCTTTTGTGGAATTTCAAAGTAGTAAACCTTCACCATTAGGAAATGTTCAAATCAATTAATGGGTCATTATTAGGCCTAGTGACTCACAGTTGAGTGGAGTGAGAACTCTAGAGATTGTGTAGCCACATTCAATTTACATTGTGGTTGTCATAATAGTTTTTGCCTAGAACTACATTGTGTACCATTAAACCTGGGAGAAATCAAATGACAGCGATTCTGAGTAGAGGGCCTGGTGACAATCATATGTTAATTTTAATAACAATATTAAAAGTTGTATGAACATATCTCAATTAAATATGTCACTGGATGTGACAGTTATAATACAATTGATCCAGCCCATCCACTTAAATAGGCCAGAGTTGTTAGACTAGTTCCCCTGCTTAGTAGAATCTTTGGGGTTCTTCCCCAAAAAGTTAGTCTACCTTGTCCAAATTATGGTGGGGTTGTATTTGGCAGCAATGAGCCCCCTGTTTACATACACAGAGCGATCACTGACCACTGAGCAGACGAGAAGAAGGTGGACTAGGAGGATGCCATAGATTAAGCCAGTGGTCTGTACCAAGTAGACAGAAGAAAATGTCAAAGTCTAAGGGCTTTTACCTACTAGCATTTTTTTAACGCTGCGATATCGTTGCATTTTTTTTTTTACTGCAAAATGTCAATGGGACTTTCAAATGTTAAAATTGCATCGCACAAAAATCGCAAGTTTGCGCTTCTGCGATTTTTGTGCGATGGGATTTTAACATGAGAAAGTCCTATTGATATTTGCAGTAAAAAAACAGCGATATTGCAGCATTAAAAAAAACACTAGTGGGTAAGAGCCCTTAGGATATACAGATAAGAAAACCAAGTACAAAGCAAGGTCAGAACCAGAAGCACAACACGGCACACTGCTGTTTGATAGAGCTGACACCATCTGCAAATATATACTTTTTTTGTCAGCCCGTCTTTCAATAAAAATTAAATAAAAAAGTGATCACAAAACAATTTGCACTCAAAAATTGTGGAAATAAAAACTACAGCTTGCCCTGCAAAAAGAGCCCTCGCACAGCCATATTGATGTGAAGATAAAAACAATTATGAAGATCAGAATATGACACCACGGGGCATTTTTTAAATAAAAGGATTTTAATTTTTTTTAAAGTAGTAAAAATAAGAGAATCTAAAAACATAGTAACACCATAATGGTAATGACTCATAGAGTGAAGTTAACTTGTCATTTTGCCTGCACCATGAATGCTGCAAAAGCAAAACCCCACGGAAAATGCTACAGTTAAATTTTTTTTCCATTTCACACCACTTAAAATTTTTTTTACGTTTTTCAATATAGTACTTTAAGTGGTACCATTAAAAATACTACTTGCCCTGCAAAAATCAAGCCTTAATATGGCCAGGTCAACATAAAAATAAAAAAAAGTTATGAGTCTTGAAAGGCAGGGAAATAAATCCAAACCCCCAAAATGACTGGTAGTTAAAGAGTTAAATGGCATTAAAGGTCTGGATCAACTAAGCTATATAGCCAGGTAGATTAGTTAGGTTGCCTTCACATACAGCCTATCTGCAATGGAAAATGCTGTTGATTCGTCGTGAAAATATTCCGAGCATGTGCAGGAGATTTTAGAAATCTCCACCACATGCCTTGTACTAAAACTGCTGCCAAATTTCTGCTGTGATAATAGCAGCAGAAATTCCACAGCATTTCCGTGTGTGAAGATGGCTATAAGCTCTTATTCACATGAATGTTTTAGCTGTGATTAAAACGTTAGGCGAAAATCTCAACCACCTGAAGCATTGGATTTTAATGCATTCACTCAGGAGGGCGATTTTTTGGAGCACTAAAATCAGACGCACGGAAAAGATAGCACATATTCTGATGATTACGCGTGGCTGCAAAAGATAGATCTTGCCCTTTAGCCATGATCAGTTGACAGCTCCCATAGAAGCTTTTGGGAGCTGCCGGCAAGGGGAGTAGGAGGAGCTTTAGCAGCAGTTTGCACTGCTAAACTCCTCCCACCTCTCTCCCCCTCCTTTGCCAGCCGCTTCCATAGGCTTCTATGGAAGCTTCTATTGCCGCAATTAGCCAAAAAAAGAAAGGGGATGGAGGGGGAGAGAGTTTAGAGAAAACTAGGATGATGCTTTCTCTTGTACAAACAAAAAGTAGAAAAAAATCCAAAATAATTTACAGTCACCGCCAGGACACTGGTGCAGTAGGATTGTGGTGCGACAGGGAGAAAAATACAGGAGGGTGGATGAGTCCACAGGCTAGTTATCTGTGGGGATCTGTTACTGGCGACTCTTCTTCTCACGCTCTCAGAACTCTCTACCGGTACACACTCACAGTTTTGGGAATGCACTCAGCGCTACACGGTGGATTCACACAGGCTTGCGGTTTCTCTCAGTGTTTAGCATAGAGGCTTGGGTAGTTTAGACCCAGGACACACACATCATTCTCTCTGCCTCTTCCATCTTCTCTGCACACAGACTGAAGGTGTCTGTGGGCAGACAGGCTCCTGACTTGACAGACCAAAGCTGAAGGCTGATGGAAAGACAGACTCCAATCATGCACCTTGCAACCACATGTATAAAACAAGGTCCCATGACATACAAAAGATACATTTCAAGACATATTCCAAACAGTAATCCATTCAGTGCTGCAGCTGTGCAATGCTCGTCAAATGTATACAACGCAGAGACACTGACAATACAGTAAGCACAAGACAAATCCATTCACACTTATGGAGGAGCTCCACTAACTCTGGGCCACTACAGTAGCAGACTTGTAATTGGCAGATAAGCCTGACACACCACACTAGAGAAGCTTTCAAACTGCTAGCGCCCTACAGCCGCAGTTCGGGAGGTGGAGGCCGCGGAGTAGCCGCCACCGCCATTACTGCCACTGGCCCCTCTGCTGTCTGTCTGGTATGTGGCACATACATTTGGAAAGGCCAGTTGCTCACTATTCTACTCCTGTAGTCTGTCTGGTTTCCTTCAAAGGATTTTATGTGGCTATGCAGTGGGAAACAGCCTCTGGTTAACTTAGTACAGCCTGTGTATAAAGTTCTGCTTACTACTGACATCTTAGAGAAGCATAGCATTTTTAAGTACAAGTGGTTTTTAGGAAGCCCTGTATTTGAAACATAGCATGTCTGAATAATGACTTCACTAGCTGGGGGTACAATAACATAACATATAGCCTGATTAAAATAAGGACCACTCACATTCATTATCCCATTAGCTTTTTGATGTATATGTAGGTTATAGGGCACTGACTTGGTCTGAAGTTGGCTCAGGAGCGAAACCTGTTCCATATCCGTAAGGTACCAACTTTATGAAGCAGTTGTCACCCGCCCTGTGGCAGAGCTTTAAGGGAATGTTTCATCAGAAAATAACCTATTATATAAATCCCATTCTTGTATTTTTTAAACATTTTGGTTGATTTTTTTACATTTTCAGTCACAATCTATATTTTTTAAAAAGTCCCAAATCCTACATTTTTCCCACTGACCACAGAGCCTAATTATAGTCTGTCACTTTCTGATCTGTAGAGCAAGCTTTGCAGCAGTCATCTCACTAACATCACAGGTAGATAGTACATAATTTGTCATTCACTATAGGTGATCAGCTGTGACTATCTACTCCCGCTCCCTGCCAAATAACCTCTGTAAAGGTTACAGAGCATGTATAGAACAGCCTCTCATACAAGTCCATGGGTCCCCTCCTGTCCATTGTGTGAATGGAACATGGGGCTGCTGTAAAGTATATCTTCTAAATGTTGTTAAACCTAGCTCAGCAAAGATAGCCCCCCCCCCATAGTCATGTATAGACAACAGAATATAAAATTTTACAACAAGAAAAAAAAAACAGATTAAAAAAATGGAAAGTGTTTTACCATTTGGCTTTAATTTATACAAAAACATTTTGTATAAAATGAAATTTTTTAATAGACCATTTAGGATGGTATACTAAAATACAGACATATTGCATCATATTGCTATAGCGATCAAATGATTGCAAGTTTAAGTCCCCTATGATGACTAAAATAACTAAGATTTAAATTAATAACTTTTTTAATTAAAAGTTTAAAAAGTCTTCCTTTTCCAATATTGTATATAAAAAATCTAAACATTAAAGAATTAACACAATTGGTATTGCTGAATGTCTAAAGGTTAAAACTATTAAAAGATCACATTTTTTATTCTATGAACTCATAAAAAAATTACACAATGAAGGAATTGGTTTATCTTGACACCCTGTCTCCCAAAAAATATTAAAAAGCAATCAAAAAGTTGCACGTACCCTAAAATAGTCCCTATAGAAACTTAGGTTTGCCCCACAAAAAAACAAGCCCTCGCAGAGACCTATTGATGCAAAAATTAAAAAGTCATACATCTCAGAGTATTGTAACAAAAAACATTTTTTTGCAGAAAGGTTATATCTTTTTTAAGTAGAAAAACATTAAAAATTTATATATAGTATCATACTGACCCACAGAATTACGCACACATTTTTTGCACTGTGAATGTTGTAAAATGAAAACCCCCAAACAATGCCCCAATTGTATTTTTTTCTGCATTTTACCCCACTTTAACATTTGTAAAATTTTCTCAATACTTTATATGGTACATTAACTGGTGCCATCAAAAAATAAATCTTGTCTTGAAAAAACAAACCTGTATAGGCTATGATGAGGAAAAAATGAGAAAAGTTATGGCTCTTGAAAGGTGGGGATGTAAAAATGAAAACCTGAAAAATGGCTGATATTTAAGGTGTGGGTGCAAATAATATTTGCTATGATGTGCCTCTGGGTTCAAATTGGTTAGAAGAATATACGGGCCCGGAAACATCAAATCACGTGACTTGGGATGTGATCCAAAGTTATCTGTTTACTGATTGACAAGCCTCAGGTTTTATAGGGGCACATATTCAAGTACAATAATTCAAATCTAGTATAATTCAGTTATTACCATTGGACAAAAGAAATATAAACACAATATGAATATACAAGATAAGGAATTTAGCATTTAAAATGCCAGCCAGATGCACGCAGGCGCAGATATGATCATTCATGATGAAGTTCTTGGAACAGTAAATATAAACAATATGTTGCTTAGAGAGAGCATTTAGGAATATATGTGAACAGCTAGGAACATGTCAGTTTGACCTGCTGGCCAGTCTAAATACAACAGTAGCTATCTTCTGGAGCAAAAGCCTTAGTTGTTCATTCAAGGCTTTTTAAATTACCATTTAATTTCCATAAATTCTCCAAAATATAGCAAATGAATACAGTGAAAAAGAGGCACGGAAGATGGCTATTTGCTTTGAAAATTGTTACGCATAGCATAGAACATGGAGTCATTCATTTCACTAACAATCCCCCCTTTTTGCGGCCTTGTTCATCATGCTACACAGCCCCTCTCCCATACCGTCAACGACATGACCTCTTTCCTCATCCCAAAAACTTGAGCTAATGATTTGGGATATGCACTAAATGTAATAGCCAAGGAATATACAATTTTAGCACTATTCTACAAAGTATGCAGAAAAATAAGCAACCCCCCCAAAAAAATACACGGAACTAGGAAGCTTAGGATGAAATAACATATATCATTTATTACCCTGCCATTAGTTATCACTAGACCTCAGAACCCCCACTAGTGATGCTCCCAGAGCTATTACACCACTTTTACTCAGCAGTGTCTCACAGGCTTCAACCATCACACAGGATTCTCTTTAGAGCTAAATTGTAGTCAAATGCTTGATGCATGAGAATATCTAAATGTAACAAAATACAAAACATACTAGCACTATACTATATTGGTTAGTAACAGCAAAAATTATTAATTTTGAATTATATTAGTTGGTTAGCTAGCCCTAATATTCAGAAAATTTCATAATCCAGACAATCTATAACTTGCATTAACTAATGTCTCATCCGTAGCATAAATGGGCCAAAAAAATCATCTAGTAGGCCGTGTCCATAAGGATTTCATGAGGCTTACTGTTGTCCACAGCCAATTATCTGTAGCTCCCCTGGAAAAGTGTGCACTCAGAGCTCTCCATTTATGACAGACCATTATGCGGTAACACAGCTTGTCATCTAAAAAGGCAGAGCGTAGCTCTGGCACGATTTTGTACCATTTTATCTCACATATTGTATACTATTTTATTAGGTAGCCCATTGTAATCACCATTGGGCATGTGATTTGAAAACAGAGGCACTATATTATTAGTGAGTTCCACACATGCAAATCCTGTCCAGAAGGGATACAGTCTATAGTGACACTTTTTCTGCACAAATGAGATAGCATGATGATCCCCAGTTCTTGAGAACTAATAAGAGGTTACCAAGCTATGTGAAACAATTTTTTTACATTACTTAACCTCCTTCATAATGAGGTAACGAGGGGTGTACCCACACAAGCGTAGAGGAGGATATTAAAGGAGCATGGGTATACAAAAAAACAGTTCTTCGATTTTCTACAACAAATACTTCATGATTAGAGATGAGCGAGCATACTCGTCCGAGCTTGATGCTCGTTCGAGTATTAGGGTGCTCGAGATGCTCGTTACTCGAGACGAGCACCACGCGGTACTCGTCTCGATTAAACGAGCACTGACCATTGAATTCAATGGAGCCGGCAATACAGCCGGCTCTATTGAAAGCAATGGGCTGCCAGCGATCGCGGGATGAATTGTCGGGAAGGGGTTAAATATATAAGCCCTTCCCTGCAATTCATCTAGAAATGTGTAAAAATAAAAAATATATATATACTCACCTGGTCCCGGCAGAACGATGTTAGCCCATTGAATTCAATGGAGCTGGCAATACAGCCGACTCCATTGAAAGCAATGGGCTGCCGGCGATCGCGGGATGAATTGTCTGGAAGGGGTTAAATATATAAGCCCTTCCCTGCAATTCATCCAGAAATGTGTAAAAATAAAAAATATATACATACTCACCTGGTCCCGGCAGACGGAGTTTAGCGCGGCAGGCTGCAGTTCTCCTGAACTGCTCTGAACAGCTGTGAGTAGTATTCAGCAGCCGGGGATTTAAAATCCCCGCCTGCTGAATGAGATGCCTCTGATTGGTCACAGCCTGACCAATCAGAGGCATCCCTCACTCACACCCATTCATGAATTCATGAATGGGTGAGTGAGGGCTGCCTCTGATTGGCTCAGGGGCAGCTCTCAGCTGCTACAGCTGTGGCAGAGGAGAACGATCTTTACGCTGACAGTGGGGGGGGGGGGGTGGTCTCACTCTTGCCGCTATTGTGGCTTAATAGTGGGACCTGGGAACTTGAGATGCAGCCCAAAATGTAGCTCCTCGCCTGCCCTATTCGTTTCTGTGTCGTTTCCATCACTTTCTTGTGTTTTGCAGATTTTCACAAACGAAAACCTTAGCGAGCATCGGCGATATACAAAAATGCTCGAGTCACCCATTGACTTCAATGGGGTTCGTTACTCGAAATGAACTCTCGAGCATCACTGAAAGTTCGACTCGAGTAACGAGCACCCGAGCATTTTGGTGCTCGCTCATCTCTATTCATGATTTAAATGCACATGTTGTCTCAATTATTTTCTAACATATACAACTTTAAGTCTGGATCTGGAATCAAGGAGAACACATTTATGAGTGACAGTTAACTTCTATCATAAAAAATTCACATGGGAAGTGAGATTCTCATGCCAGGACTAAAGTATAATGTGACTGTTCTCAGTAAAAGAGAAACAAAGTGATCTTGTAGATATGATACCTTCTAATGGCTAACAAACAAACATGATGTCATAGCGAGCTTTTGAACCTACTTCGGGTTCTTCCTCAGGTTAATGGAGATCCGAAGACACACATAGATATACAGTCACATTTTGCTCCACTGGTTAACATAGTACTAAACTTTTCTTGCATTACTTAAATGGGACTAGAGAAAGTATAGACCTATTACAGGGGCCCTATCAAACAGAACTTCCTAGGGACTCAATTCAGTCAGATGATCAGGCACAGGTCTGACTGAGTAGAGGACCATGGAAATGTGTACCTGTGTTATTTTTCATGACGTTTGGTACACCATATATGCACATGTTGCCATGTCTGTATGAGACACTCTGGATATGTAACCTGAAAACACTATGCTACTACATACTAAACCGCACAAAACAATAAAAATAACTGCATAAAGGGTACAAACTCTCTGTAATAAACTAAAACAGGTAGGGGACCTGCCTAACTAGCAGTTTAACCATCCTGACAAAGACGAACCTGACCTCGTACCTTGGCCAGTAGTTAACCCTATGAGGGATAGGGGAATAACACAGAAAACAAGAGGAAATAAAAATAAAAACTGCTGTACTCAGCTTTTTGTAGTAACAGGTAACAGAGAAACCAGCTTCAAGCTTCTGGCTTTTTCCACAGCAACACACACACACACACACACAATATATATATATATATATATATTTATTTCAATTGTCAATCTCTTGGTTGCAGGTTTGGCAGGGCATTTTTCTTTATTTTATTCTACAAGCCATGCCTTTATTTGAACAGAGGTTTATGCAAACAAATACAAACTCCAAGACACCTACCTCTGGTAGCTGTATGCAGTCATCTGCAGTCTCTGAAATGGTTAGTCTAGGTTGCAGTGAGGAAGACATGGGTATGTTGACCAGAAAAAAGTAGAGACTTAGCAACAAAGGTCTGGTGCAAAGCAGCAAAAAGGCTTTATTCTCCCATAATGTACAGGCAAGCTACATTTCAACCTCCACGGTCTTTTTCAAGCTTAAACCTACACAGTACAATATAAATTTACATCACAAGAAACCTCATAGCCAATAGAACACAAGCCACCTCCCCACTTTTTAACTACACCTCCCCACTTTTTAACTACACCTCCCCACTAATTAACTACACCTTAAGTACATGTAAAACACCAGTTAAAAACTTCAACATAACATTAATACATACATTAATCTACATATATGATGATATGTGTTCAGGATATGGATGGGTACGTTGACCAGTCATAGTCTGGATTGTAAATAGGTGCATACCATGGAGCCCAGTACAAACCAGGTCGCAATAGTGTTGAACCCTTGGGCAAATCAAACAGAAGACACTATACCACAGTACCTCCTCTGAGTGATGGGGTAGCTTATGACTCAGGTGTCTCATCATGGTGTAGAGCGTGTGGGGAAAGCACAGGAGTTTATCCTTCCTCCAGACCCCATCAGTGTGTGGTCCACTCTTCTACCAGTCATAGTCTCCCTTAGAGACTCGTTCCTGCAATCTAAGCAACAGAGAAATATCCACACCCAATCTGGCTTAAAGCAAGTTAGCCATACCCTAGTTAAAGAGAGTCCGTATACTCTCTGGAAATTACAGGAGTTATGTCCTTGGTGTGAGATTAGGCAGAGATCTAAGGTAGGCAAAGTCCTCTGGTGCAAGCAGACTGTTTTTGTGGACAGCTTGTCATTTCCTTCCCCAGTCATCTTCTACCCCCCCAGCAAGCCGGGTACTCATTTTACCTATGGAAGGCTGAGTCAACCTTCAGACGGCTACCTGAACCACGCAGGGATTGAACCCACAACATTCAGGTAATGAGCGAGAGCTTAGAACTGCATTTCTGCTGCCCCAAGGCTCTCTCAGTGGAGATCTGTGTGAACTTGTACAAAAACAACGAAACACTGCTTCTGTGTTCTATATTGGTTTACCCAATGGTTTAACAAAAATAACAAAAATGTCCCCACTGCGCCACAAAAAGTTTGAAATCGAATGCAATTCCAAAAGTGTACATCAGGTTGGTGCTTACCTTCAAGCCAGTCCGTCCATAGGCGATGGCCATCATCTCCAACCTCCACGGATATGACCCAGGAAAGGAGTGGTTATTCCATATTGGTCATCAATGCACAACCTGTTCTGTTTGTCCATTTCCCTGATATTCTGGAACAATCTACAAAAGAAACTTTCAAACCTTGCATTAGTAATCAGTTAAATTTCTACCATACTCAGATACAAATTTGTTCTGCAGGATTTAGTGATATAGAAAACCAGAGTATTTTTAGGTTGGTCAGTAGTTATTATACCCATTACCTCCCACCTTTGAATCCATGCGGGATTTAACGTAGCTGCTTTCAAACAAAAGCTAGACAAATATCTGTCTGGGATGATTTAGTGAATCCTGCACTGAGCAGGGGAGTGGACCAGATAACACTGGAGGTCCCTTTCAACTCTACCATTCTATGATTTTATGGCCCCAATCTGTAGTAAGGCATACATTTTTTTTTGGGGGGGGGGGGGGGGGTTGATGGTGGCTCGTATGGAGGATGTGTAGGTTTTTTGTGATGGCGGCCTCTCTCTGGAAGCGTGTTTTCTTTTAACAATTATACCGCGTATGACCAGTGTGCGGATCTCATGTGTGACCAGCTGTTCCCCCGGTTAAGAAGAACTGGAAGCAAGGAGTACCAAGGGGGTTGTTCACTGGTAGCTCATCCTTAGGATAGGCCAACAGTAGCTGTTCACTGGGCAGCTTCACTTCGGTATTCTGCCTGATTGCAATGGCCCAGCAAGCCAATTTCTTATTAACAGAAATGAAAGAAACCAAAATTATGCTATATGGTTCATCAGTTCTTAATTGTGTCCCTACCATTTAGTAGCATTATTTACTGGTAGCAATTGATTAAGTAGCTAGTTCTAAAGTTTGATCGTATACTGCAAGATTTATATAAAAAATTATATCATACTGACAAAGCTCACTTATTATGCTTCTTGCTACAAGTAAATGTACTACAGCTCTATTTTTTCTAGACAAATCTCCAATACTGTTAATCCTAAACGTTTTAATCAATGAATAGAATGCTAGAGCTGCAGTGAAGACTGACACTTAAAAAAGCACAAGCATCAATAAGAGGAAGCAGAAGTAGTGCTGATAACCCCCAAGGTTGTGGAGGAATTTCTGCAAAACTAATGTAATGGAAAAAGATTTTGGACATATACATATATAATAAAACATAACAATTATCAATAATATCTGAACATAGCTTGAATAATTCACATAAAATCATAACACGAGGGACACTTGATGCAACCAATGTCTTATTTCTGGGGACTAACAGTAGGCAACAGATCCACATAACTCAGCTCACTCTTCTGGCGTGGTTTACAGGATGACAAACAGCATAGTGCAATTTTAAAAATAGCATATAGGATGAGGCATAACAATAACTGAAAAATAGCCTGAATAATTTCCATAAACCACCCTCCGATTCCCTTGATCCAATTTGCAGGATTAAGTACAGAAAATGTGTCATTCCACCATGTATCCTTGTTATCGTCATGTTCCTTCAACCATTTGTCCCTCATTTCTCACATTACTTCAATATTTGCTCTTATCTGCTTATTCCCTCTGGATCTATATTATGGCAACAGGTAGGCCTTATTATCTAACACATCCTTTCCTGAGCAGCCATGATGTAGTCCAAAACGATAGTGTGCTGGTTAAGGACAGCAATTATTTGAGCCTGCTTATTAGTCTGATTTACTAATTCCAGGACAGCAAAGATCTGGTCATGAAGATAGTCTGTAGCTTCCACTAGTTTATCATACATTTGCATAAGCATAGGATAAACAAAAAATATACTAAAAAACTTTGTTAGCTACACCCATGGATACTGCATGGGGTTTGCCATTTGGCCTTGGTCTATTATTTGCTGCCCTCTTAAAGAGGGTGTGCTTAGGAACACTCATGTATGAAAAACCATTGTGTGGAAGTATGAATGTTGCAGGTGTGAGTAGGGCAACAGTACATAATCCGGTGGTATTTAATGCAAGCCATTTGTATGCCCTATCCCCACACACAACGTAGATAGCTGCAGGCATAGCTGCAATGGTATTATTTAGGATTCACATCACCCAATAGCCAGATAGTGGCCAATGGTCCAGTACCCAAGCATTCACTCGGAGTGTGTACTCTTTGTCTTGGTTTTCCTCATCTACCTTGGCAAGCTTATGTGTGTCATTACTTATTTAATCTCTGATATATCGAGAGGTATGGCTATATATGGCATGGTTTTTGAGGCGAGTTGACTATGGGTGCATATCTAACAGTTCCTGAATCTATTGTCATTACTAAAACTCTCTACTAGAACTTTGTGATGGTTTATAAACTTATTATCCCAATCACCTATCAACACATCATAAAGCCCTTTGGTCCAAGGAATTACAAAAACCAATAGGAACAGTCTACAACAAGACTTTATACCCGGAAAAGATATATATATATATATATATATATATATATATTATATATATATATATATATATATAGTCATTCTTTCTTTGAATCCTGTACTTTTTTTTACAGTGACTAGCGTGGATCCAGTTTGACTTTCCTTCAAGCTTCATGGAAGTTGCAGCTATTAACAGTACTTGGTATGGCCCTTCATATCGTGTTCCAGAGATTTCCTCACATGTCTCTTTAGGAACACCCACTCTCCCGGTACAGAGAATGAGTTGCATGCACAGAGTCAAGATCTGGAAGGGAAGCAAACACTTGTTATGCATTTGGTTTAAGTGGGTTTCCAGGGCCTGGACATATTCTATGAGCAAATTATGCTGCATATGGAGTACCTGTGGAAAATGCAACCCTGCCCTAGGTGCTGAACCAAACAGAATCTCATAGGGAGACAATCATGTCTTTCTATTTGGGGTGTACAATATTGAGAATAGTGCTAAGAGAAGGCATTCTGTCCATGGCTTCCCAAACTCTGCCATTGCTTTCTGTATCCTGAGTTTCAAGGTTCCATTTAGTCTCTCTACTCTACCACTACTCTGTGAATGATAGGGTGTGTGAAAGGCCTGTTCTATGTTTTGAGCTGACATGATTTATTTCATTTTTTCTGTAGTAAAGTTTGTACCCCTATCACTTTCTATGGTTTCTGGAACAGCATATCTACAGATCACTTCATTCAGTAATTTGGATGCAGTGATTTTGGCGGTGGCTTTAGAAACTGGATAGCATTCTGGCCAACCGAGGAAAAGGTCAACGCAGACGAGGGCAAAGTCATAAGTTCCCGTCTTTGGCAACTGTATGTAGGCCGTCTTGCAGTCGAGGTGACTAGATGCTGTGGACTAAGCACAGCACTCCTTCTCCTCCCATCTGCAACTCCCCCTTCCACAGGCCTATCCTCTCTTCTGTCAGTTCTTCCTGTCATCCCTGTCACCTCACTTCCCCATGTCTAACTCACATTTGGTGTGGTAGCAACATATAACCTAGTTACCACTGGAAAGAGTCCAGCTTGTGGAGGGGGTATTTGTCCTGTATGGCAAGCTGAACAGGTCTGTGTCCAGTCAGGGTTTTGTTGCTCTCGGTGTTTACATGTCTAATATGGCCTTGCCGTTATATGGCCAGGGCGGGTACCAAGATTCTCGCTCTTACAGCTGTCATTAACCTCATATGTTACCACCTTGCCCCATATTCTTTAAAAACACATCTTGTCAACTTCTCTGATACCTTTTTCCATTTGTTAGCCATCTCAGTAAATCCATTATCACTCAATCACCCCCTTTGTTCACAAATACATGTTCTTCACTTTTCTACACCCAAAAGACTCTGGTTGCATACCAGCTCATTTTAGCATCTTTCCAGACCCTCTGACAGCATTTCTGCCTTCTCTCTCTCTTACCAGTTGTTTGGTTGTTTTTCGGACAACATCCTGGTCAGCACCATTACTTAGCACATTCCCCATAATTTTCTGTTACCTGTTGCATATTACCTGAATACTCAGAACAAGGATTTGCTGGTCAGCCTGACTACTCTATCCTGGTAGCCAAGGTGATACTATTCTATTCTGATAGCACACCTGGAGGAAACAACACATTATTCATCTGGCAGTGTGTTCTATATTCATCTATTCTGATACTATAACTAAGCAATAAACAGCTGACGAATTCTATCACCACTACTTTCAAAAACAAACACTTCACCTTCATGTGTATATGTCAAATAAAAATATTCTTTGTCTACTACAGCAAGAAAAAGGTCATAGGGTCTGGAGCACACACACAACTGTAATGAAAACCAGAAAATAGGAAAAAGGTTCTCACCCAACTTTCCTGCGGTTTACTTTGCTTTTTCTTACAGCAAAATTTGGCTTTGTGTGTCTGGTGTAATCTCTTCTAAAACACACCCCTCTCTTACCTCATCTAGCTCCACCCTTTTGAATCTGCCTGCCTTCTTTTTTGCTTTCGCTTCGCAATTGATTTTCACAGTCCATCAGGCACTTCCCATAAAACAAAACAACAGATCTACAGTATTTATGGACAGAACAAGGATTATATTCAAATTTTTTTGCACAGCAAAAATTACACATTTTCATAAATGGGCGTAGACAGCCTTGGAACACTTTATTTCCACTGCACACTCTCTTTCTAAAATGACAGCCCCTTCCTCCACTTATAATCTGGGAAAGGAGAAAATGATCCATAAGCGCAACTATAATCATCCAGTCCGTTGTCTTCCTGTTTTATTCACAGGTACAGAGTCACCGATTTCTCTCAGATAAAAAACATATCGATCCCCAGTAATTACCACACTACACACAATTTGTACAATGCCTGAAACAATAGTGTAGCCTCAGGGCTATCAGAAGAAGAAAGAAGAAGAAGAAAAAAAAATGAGAAGGGGATTGAGACTTCCTTATCTAAGAACTGTGGAGCGAAATGTCTATTTCACTATCTGAGCCAGTAGAACTGAATGTGCTAGCCGCATGCTGTTCTGCTAACCATTATCAGAATATGCAGCTTGATAGAAACACACACACATAACCTCAGGGCACATTTTTTACCCGCACATAACCCTCAGGCGTCATTTGATGACATGCTGCTCACTCTTCCCCTGCCCCCTCAATCAAACACCCAAGATGTTGCTGCTTTTCATCTGAAACCACGTGATGTTGGACGTCCATGAAGACAGAAGCTTACGCAGGACTGGATGGAAAAAGACCTTAATTGGACCACCCAATCCCATGCTTTCATTCCCAATCACGTATTGTTTCTGGCATGCCCATAAAGGGCAGTTAACGCACAATGCTATAAAAGATGCTATATGCCTAGTAATAAAGCAGAGTCCAGAAAGACTTTCCACACTGACAGTCTGTCTCTGTGTGATTGCTTCCATTGTGTGCACAATCTCTGAACGTGAATCAGGAAGCGTGCAAACATTCCTATTACTTACGCCGTGCACCCAAATAAATCCACGACAGCTGGCGTCCAACGTGGGGTCGTGGTCGTTTTGGGTCTGAACGTGATTGGACCTTGGAAGGACGCGGACACACGAGGCAATCTTAGGACCTGATGGGCCCAACCAACAATCTGAACACGGTAAGATAAATTAATTATCTATACCTGTGTGGCCAGTTTCAGGCTTGTCTGTGTGCCCATGCCCGATCCGGTCAGTCCAGATCCGTCAGACAGGTACCTTGAGTCTCGACCACGCAATACAGAACCTGTCATATTTTAAAAATAATGTTTTGCATGCCTGTTTTCTGAGATTACTGGTTAATCGGCAGAGTCAACAGACTGTCCAGGTGGAGGGTAAAATTTATTGAATTTGTCCTGACATACTCTTCTCCAGGGGAGCGATAGTTGACTCCAGGGAGACAGAGGGTGCTGCCAGACAAGTGTAAGAAAGTTATACCCCACTCACACCCTGTGCGGGCTTTTAAGAATACAAGGGTTAAAAATGCAGAAAATATTGTGTTGTCAGAAGCTCCTAGCATGATTTCTTTTCTTTACGAGGGAGGTTCCACCGAGAAAATACACCCATGTTTGCCAAATCCTCAAAGTCAATTGCAATCACATACAGTGTTAAGTAGTCACAACTGTCCGTAAATAGTAGTTACATATTAGACGTTAGAGGTTCCATGTCCTATCAGGAATGTCAGTCAGAAGAAGAGAGGGGGCTGAAACAGCACCAATACCCACACATTCTAAAGACACCAGCGTTTAACATAGCACATAACAGCTTCAGTAAATAATATCTCAGCCACTCAGCAAACTTTTTCACACAATTTGCCAAAAGTAGCACTCTACTCTACTCACAATCTCATCTCAATAGAATCATGTGCTTTATAACATTATAACACTCACCTCAATGCCTTTCAACTAATGTCTGTTTGTTTCACACATTCCTTTTCTGTGTTCTGCCTGTTACAGGCATATCTGTATGTCCTGCTGTGCATCCTACTATGTGAAGTGCCCTTCTCCTTCAGCCAAAGCTCAGTTCCCCTTTCCCTGTCTTGTGTGTGGTGTTTGTGTGTGTGTGAGAGCGGGAAGGACAGACTTGACCGTATGGATGGATGAGAGTCAATGACCAATGTTCAGGCTGTAATTGTTACAGTACTAGTAGTGTGCACAGGTATGCACGGCGCAGGAGTCCTTGACTCACATCCACGCCAATGTCCCTTCCTGGAGGTAGCCCAAAAGTTGGACAGGTCCAGGCCGCCAACACTGACCCTACACTGCCTAGAGGCAGGACAGGAAGGAACCACCGTACAAACGCAGAGGATAACTTATTAGTACTGACAGGCTAGGCAGATGGAATAACCAACACGACAGAAAAACCACTGGACCAAGGCAGAGCTGGAACGAGCCAAGGTAACCTCCACAGGAGCAGAACAGAAGTCAAACACACAGGGAATGGAACAAAGTACCAGGGCCAGACACTCAGCAGGTCTGAGCAGCAAGACTGCTCAGGGATCACTGGAGAGTAATTGGCCACTCCCAGGCAGCAAGAACTGGCTCATATAGGGAGGCAGGGGAAGCTGATTGGCAGACAGACATGTCAATCACTAGCACACCTCTAGACCCTAGCAGGGTAATTAACCGAGACTAAGAAACACAGGAGCTGTTAACCCTGGCTTGTCTGGACAGAGCCTACAGAAACAAAGTGTGCTGGCAAATAATTAACTATGTGCTGACTGAAAAATGACAGTAATAAATGTAAAATGTGTGATGCAGATATTGACTGGGGATACAAAGTTTTTCTTCCCCCTCTGCGTAAGACGTTACTTTTTTGTATAGTGAATTTGAATACTGCAAATTCCAAATGAAAGTGTAAGGAAGCATGCGAACGGCCAAAATCGAAGGGGTGGAGCTAGATGATGTAAAAGTACCTAATGGGTCAACCCTCTCTTGTCCACAAGGAGAGGGTGAGAATCTTGGGAAGTCAGGAAAAGTTTTTTTTACTCAAATTTGATGAGATATTGCAGGCAAGAGCAGATTAATAATGAATTTGCACAAAGGATATCACATTTCAAGTATGGATAGATTTTTGTGGACTATTCTGCCCTTTTGTAACTCATGTCTCTGTTATTGGCACTGACATCTTACAAGCCTTATCTGCATCCATCAAATTCTCACCAGATGGATCGTTATGGGTTGAGACCTCAGGTGCCAGTTCAGAAGAGTTTTGTAAACTAACTGCTCTCTTCGAGGATCCGGCTCATGTGTTTGTCCTGACAGCTGCTGCAGAAACTCAGTTTTCCACTGTTCCTGACAAATTGTTGGCCACCTCCAAGACAGACATAGAGAAATTGAATGTACCCCCTATGATGGTATATTTGACACCAGGATACACACCCCTGGGTCAAAGAGTATCCCTTTAGTTTCCCACAAGAAAATGTTATGGGAGACTTTTTCAGTCAAGAATAGACACAAAAAGGTCGGACACCTACTGCATGGTCCATGATCACCGTGAGGGGAACAAGGTTACAGTTCTGGACTACCCCCTATTGTTCCTCACCCCTCATGACATCCAGAGCATACTCACGCAAGTGCAACCCAAGCACTTATCTCTGGCCTGTCAGATCCGGCTACAATGTGCCCGCTTCATGCCTCATAGCATCTCTTTCCAACGTTGTACTACTTTGAACCCAGCTTCTCTTCTTCCAATTGAGTATTATGGTTCAAATGGGAGAGGGGGAGGTATAGGTGATCTAGGTGTTACAGATCAGCTATTTTTAAAATTTTTTGCACATGTCTCAGCACAAGAAGCGGAACTGAGGCGTGTAGAGTGGCAGAAGGTAAGACGGCAAACATTTACACTGATTCCCGGTATGCATTTCGCGTAGCTCATGATTACGGCCCAATATGGAAAGCCATACAGTTTCTTACCTCAGCAGGACAGCCAATTAAGAATGGTGCAGTGGTGCAGAGTCTCATGGAGGCCCTACTTCCACCTGACAAAGTGGAGAGCTCACACCAGAAATGATGTCGGCGCTTGAACAAGGATGGGTCACTCCTAGGTTCTCTGTAGCTGCTGCATGATTTGTCCAGTCTTGCATGATCTGTGCCATAGGCAACCCAGGGCAGAAGTAAAGGTGCCACAAAACACTTGCCTAGACCACTTTACCCATTTCAGAGATTGCAAATTGACTACATTCAGCTCCCACTTGTTGGGAAGTAAGAATATGTGCTTGTTGTTGATGTCTTTTCAGGTTGGAGACCTACCCTGTTACCAAGGTAAATGAGCAGGCAACTGCAAAGAAGCTCATGAATGAGGTAATCTACAGATACAGGGTACTGTAAGTGATTGAGTCAAACAAAGGTACACACTTCACAGGTAAAATAATTCAACACATCATGTTTGCTCTGGGTATATCCCAGGCCTTTCACGCACCCTACCATCCACGGAGTAGCGGGAAAGTAGAAAGGATGAACGGTACCCTGTAATTTAAGATAGAAAAGGCAATGGAGGAAGCGGGCAAACCTTGAACTGAGTGCCTTCCATTAGCCCTTTTTTCAGTTAGGTACATACCTAGTAGCAGAGGAAAAATGAGTTTAGAACACTATGTATTTAGAACGCTGTCATAGGTTTTTGCTCAGACTTTGCTTCACTTTTATCTACAGTGCACCCTGCTCATGCCACTCAACGTGCCAGCATTACAACGCCCCTAGTCTAGCTACCTAGCTGCCTCCGAAGAAAGGGGGAAGTGGGAATAATCACCTGATAGTTTTTTTATTTCATTTTGATAGACATGAATGTGCACTAGCTAATGGCTCAGAAGACAGGGGATTCAGTCATGTTGATCAGTTATTTGATAACTCTAATTTTGCACTCTCTGTGGATGGATCGAGGTATGGTCAAGAAGGCAGGTTCTACACAAGTTATGTTGTGCTCTCCTTACATGATGTAGTCAAACCCGAACCTCTTCTAACCCAATCTCTACACAGACCCCCGCTATGCCTATGGCATTGCTCATGACTACGGACACATCAGGAGAGCGAGGTCATTCTTGAAAATAAAGAAATTAGAAACAGTAAAGGTGTACCAGCTCCAATGCAAACCGTCTTGTTGCCTGAGAGAGTGGCCTAAAAATACAACAAAAGGCCACCACATGGATGGCACCTGAAGCAACTGTAAATCACCCGGCTGATCAGGCTGTGAAGACAGCCACACAGAAGCCCAAACTTGATCCTTCAGGTAGCCCCCAGACGTCACCCCCGTTGGATCATGACCTGTTGATTCAGTTACAAAAGCAGGCAACTAAAGGGGGGGGGGAGGAACAATGGGAATCAGCAAGATGGGCAAAGAGACACCTGGAGATAAATGAATGGTATCCAACAAGCCTTGTCTCCCACAGGCCCCTATCCCGTCATGGCTATGGCTTCGGCCTCCCATGGAAATACACACCTGTCACAAACAGCTGTGGTCGCTAGTCACTGGTCTGCACCAGTATTTAGCGTCACGGCAGCCACACGAACACAGGGCTGAATGATTTTTGCACAGAACAATGTGGGTAAGTCTATATAGGCTCCCAGGCAGTGCAACCATGATCCCGACTACCCGTTCCAGTGTCTTTAAGTAGACTACTTCCAACTGCCAAGGGTGGGCAGGTATAAGGTCGGTTTGGTTTGCCTAGACCTGTTCTCAGGGTAGCTAGTCTGGCATACCCGGCCACAAACGCCACCAACAAAAACTGACCTCTGAGGTGGTATACAGGTACAGAGTACCGGAGACAACTGAGAGTGACCGAGGTACTCCCTCCTTGGAAGAAGTGATGCAGAAAGTAATGAAAGTGTTGGGGATAGAACTGGCCTTTTATGCTCCGTATCATCCACAAAGCAGTGGTAGAGCAGTAAGTTTAAATGGTACCTTAGAAACCATGATCCAGAAGGCCATGGCAGAGCTCAGTAGACCATGGACTGAGTGTCTCCCTTTGGTACTCTTCTCCGGAAAGTACACACCTGACAGAATAGGCCTCAGCCCATATGAGGTACTTTTTGGGTCGGCGCCAAGGTTAGAATTGTATTTACCGTGATAACTCCAGATGTAGCATGGTAGCTTGACAAACTGTGTTATTGCTCTCACAAAACACCTAACTAATGTTAGAGAAATTTGCAAATCCTGAAGAAATCACCAGTACCAGGTAGAATTTATAATAATAAGTCACTAGTTATAAGTGCTGCAAAGAATACTTAGACAATGATGTGTCTGAACATAAGGCAATGCAGGCAGGTTCTGGAAGTTCTTCCTGCTGATTGCTGTGTTTTATTAAATCATAAAAGGGGTGTCAAACAATGTATATAAGTGGGCTGCTCTAAATATGATTACATAAGTCAAGGTATATAGGTACATACATTTTTGGCTATAAAAGTTTTCTCTCACAGTAGAACATAATTCTGGCAAAAACAAGATAACATCTGGAGACACATTTCCCCATCTCACGCAATGTTGCACAATTAGAGGATAAACTCCCCCACATTGGCCATTCTGTTGGACATCCGATATCATCCTTGGAATAACTCTGGCCTTCAGACTGTACTCCGAGTTCCGAGGAATAAATGTGCTTTTAATCATCTAGAAACAGAGAATGTTGAAAACACATTCTTCTAAGTTCTTAAAGGGAATGGTTGAACTATTGGTCATATGAACCAAAGTCAGAGAACCACTAAAAATTACTCTAACGCTAATGCATATTCTTGAGTGTTTACTTCCCTTCCAGATCCAGAGACTGACATGGGGAAACATGACCTGCTCCCTGGAGATTGGGTCTATGTGAAGAAAATTGACACAATGGCCATAGAGACTGGCTATTCTGACCGCAGCATGTGGTTAGATTAGATGAAGTACAACACGGGCACACACAACCAGACTGGTGGTTATGTCTGTGGCAGTGCAAGGCCCCATCTGGGAACTTTCCCTCTTAAGCTCCCAGAGGACCATGAAAACTGTTTTCTCAGCCTCTATACTAACACCACCACCAATAGGACAGGCTGTGAAAGATGGAAAAAAAAGAGTACCCTATTATTACTAAAGTACTGCACCCAGGGAAGGGGATTGTGATATACCCAGGAAACTACACCTGCTTTGTCAATTATGGCAGTGGTAGATTCCTAGGAAATTTCACGGACGGGTACTGCACCTCCCGAAACAATAGAACCCCAGCAAGGGGACAAGTCCAGTCCCTTGGAGATGTCTATTGGGTGTGTGGTGATGGGAAGATACGCACCAGACTAGAAGGGGACTGGACTGGAAAATGTGCCTTTGAGAAGGCCGTAATGCCTCTACACAGACTACCCGACAATACAGATGCCTCAAAGAACAAACCCCCACACCAAACAAAAAGAGAAATTGAGACCACAGGAGGTAGCTTTGACCACCACATGTACATAGATGCCATAGGGGTGCCTAGGGGGGTATTAGATGAATACAAAGCCAGGGATCAGGTTAAAGCAGGGTGGGAGTCATTCTTTACCATTGTCACTGTTGGAAAAAAACGTAGATTGGATAAATTCTATCTATTATAACCAACAAAGATTTTTTAAATTACACCAGAGATGACTTACAGGGAATTGCTGACTTGCTAGTACCCATGGTAGCAGAGCCCAAGTAAAGATCGTTGTCTTGTGTGTATTAATTACCTTTGTAGCTTTCTGTATAATCCCCTAAGTCTGGAGGACCTGTGAAAGTGCTGCTGCCAGTGCTGCCCCACCATGAACCTGCTGAACATGTCCTCAGAGAATGTGAACAAGCCTCACCCCCCTTGAAGCCTTTGAGCCCTGTCTACAACACATTCCAGCCTTAGGGCCAGATCACCCTCCTTTGGATTACAAGACAGTGACTACAGGGGACCAATGGGCTAACTGTGGTCCAGTCACAAGTGCTGTGAAGAACCTGTGGGTGGCTCGAAGGGCCTGCCTAGATTTGGGTTGCTGAGTAGAGTCCACCGGTGAGGACTGTGGGAAAGTGTAGGGACAGTTAGTGAAACAGACAGTTTCAAGGGGGTTTTGTGGAGGATATATATATATATATATATATATATATATATATATATATATATATATATATATATATGTGGAAATGTATATTTCACTATCTGAGCCAGCAGAACGGAACGTGCCGGCCACATCCTGTTCTGCTAACCATTATCAGGATATGCACTTTGATAAAAAAAACACACATTTTTTACCCACAGATAACCTTCGGGCGTCATTTGACGACTTGCTGCTCACTCCGCTCCTGCTCCCTCCATCGAACGCCCAAGATGTTGCCGCTTTTTATCTGAAACCACGTGATTTAGGACGTCCATGATGACAGAAGCTCACGCAGTACCGGATGGAAAAAGACCTTAATTGGACCACCCAATCCAATGCTTTCATTTCCAATCACGTATTGCTTCTGGCATGCCTAAAAAGGGCAGTTAACTCATAATGCTATAAAAGATGCTATACGTTTAGTAATAAAGCAGAGTCCAGGAAGACTTTTTACACTGACAGTCTGTCTCTGTGTGATTGCTTCTATTGTGCGCACAATCTCTGAACATGAATGAGGAAGCGTGCAAACATTGCTATTGATTATGCCATGGACCCAAATAAATCCACAACAGAACCACGCATTCTAAAGAATAAAAAAGAAATAAGCTCTTTAACTATTTCTAATCCTCTCAGATGGATTTAAAGTGCTACTGAAGCATTCACTCACTCAATATTATCTCCCAGGACATATAACTGCTTACATACAATAACATATACCCAAAAGCATATCACCCATTGGATTGGCAGGTCTCAAAACATGACAGTAGTTCCCTACGTCACCCAGCGACAGGAGTAATCTCAGTCTCAAGCGAAAGACAGATGATTTTGTAAGAGATAAATTTTCCTTACCCAAACACACCTTCCCGGAGAAAAATATTACACTGGCCAACAAATTTTTTGTTGCATTTATAGGAACACTTGTTTTAGTATAATTTGAGTATGCTGATTTCAAATCTGGAGTTAGTTTTTTACTGTAAGCTCTAGTTTTTTTGCAATTTAGCATTTAAGTATTTTACTTTAAGGTATTTTCGACACAATTAAGTATATGGTACATAGGGAAATAAAAACCTTAGTTGATATGATGCAAATGTATTTATTTACAAAACGTGTAGGGTAATGAACAACAACTTTCTGACAGGCCATTACAGTCGCCACTAGTTCTATTCCGGCAGAAATGTATGTTTATAGCTTTTGCGTTTATGTACTTGCACAGGGCAATCACGTTTTATGGACCAGCTGTAGTCTGCCATCATGTTCTTATCCCATCGTCCTTGATATCTTTTCTCCATTGTACGCAAGTCCTGATGGAAGCGTTCTCCCTACTCATCACTAACATCCCCAAGGTTTTCTGGGAACTGATCGAGATGACTGTTAAGGAAATGCAGCTTAACACTCATGTTGCATCCAAGTTCACGAAAGGACACTAACATTTTTTAACAAGTTCCTCATAATTCTCAGCTTTTTTGTTACCAAGAAAATTTTTAGTAACTTTTGCAAAAGATATCCATGCTGCCTGTTCCTTCCTATTCTTCTTCTTGACAAATTTCTCTTCACGTAAAAGACCACGAATTTAAGTACCGTTGAACACTCCTGCTTTAATTTTAAGATAAAACTGGAAGTGCAGAAACAATATACTTGAAGCAATCGCCATATGGATCCAATGCTCTCACAAACTGCTTCATCAGGCCAAGCTTGATGTGGAGTTGGGGGAAAATTATTCTGTCTCCACTGATGATAGGTTCATTCACAAGGTTTGATTTTCCTTCTTCTAAAGTTCCTCGGTATGGCCACTTCTTTTGTACCCAGTGCTTTTCTCAAGCTCTGCTATCCCACATACATATGTAGCACGGATAAGTGGTAAAACCTTTTTGTTGCCCAAGAAGAAAGTTAACCATTTTCAGATCCACACAAATGATCCAGTTGTGCTCATGATATTTCAGTAGATCAACTACTCTCCTGACATCAATGTACTCTTCTCGCAAATTCACAGAGTGTTCAACTGGAACTGAACTGCAGACGTTATGATTGTGCAAGAGAACACACTTTAAGGTGCGCTTGGTGCTATCACGAAACAATCGCCATTCTGTTGCACTGTACAGGTTTATCCTTAATTCATGGACAAGGCCTGGAATATCGTGACAAAAAACAAAATCGTTTTCCTCTGAAAAGAATTTAATAAAATCTTGCTCTCTCTTTCGGAAGTAAGAGACTGTTGCTGAGCGATGTCGCAAATGTTTCTCCTGGAGTCTTGAGGCTAACAGCTCTGACAATTGCTCAGAGAGGCCCAAACCATGCACTAAGTCACCCAGTTCTTGTTTATTAAGTTTTCGAGGACATGGAGACTGTGCCATGTCAGATGAGGATTCTTCTCTTTCTAGAACCATTTCATCCCCATATTATGGGCTTCATCATCCTCACTATCTTCACCTCCTTCACTTGCAAAGCCTTTGAATAGAGGAACGGGGAGATCTTCACCCTGTTGTACGGGTCTTATTGCTGAAGGTATACGTGATTAGATTACGTAATTGCATGATGATTTTTCTTCCCTACACCTTTATGCTGACAAGACAAAATAGCAGTCAGTAATGTGATCTTTGGGTTCTCACCAAACCATGAGAACCCTAAAAGGTAGACCCTTACGTTTTGCTTTCGTCCAGTCACGAAGCATTTCTTCACAGTTATGGCACACAATATGCAGAGCCTATTTCTTGTCCTGGTCACCAAGAGGAATTTTGAAGTTTTATATGCAAACCTCACAAAAGACGTTATATTCCGTCTCTGATGAGGAAGTGTGTAGCATCCACATATGTAGCAGAAGGCATCAGGTTTATTCACACATCTGTTCTACTTGATGAAGCCATATTACAAACTATGAGATTGACGTGCTCTTATTCCATTCTGAGGTTCGGCCTTCACTCTATTTAACGTCCTCTACTTGACTGTAAACAAATCCCAATGTAGCACGTAGTCAGTGGAACCTGAAAGCTGAAAAGAAAAATTAAAGGGGAAAGCATAGATTTTCAGACTAAAATCAAACATATCAAATTGCAAGTAAACTATAGCATCCACACAAAAACTGATTACAGGTTTGAAATCAGCATTGAAAATGCACCTAGAAGCAGTTAAAAAACTTCATGCAACAGAAAATTCGAAAACATTTGTTGGCCTGTGTTATTATTCTTCACTGGGGTCTGGAGTGAGAGCCTGGCCCCACGTTGGGCACCAAATTATCCATGCAAATAATATTTGCTATGATATGCCTCTGGGGTTCAAATTGATTAGAAGTATATACAGGCCCCCAAACAACGTCATATCAGACACAACTAGGGATATGATCCAGATTTATTTGTTTATCGATTGACAGGCCTCAGGTTTTATAGGGGCACATATTCAATTTCAATAATAATTAAAATCTATTATAATTCAGTTATTAATTACCATTAGACAAAAGAAACATAAAATATGAATGTAAGATAGGGAATTTAACATCTGAAATGCCAACTGGATGCATGCAGGTGCAGATTTGAACATTCATGATGAACTTCTTGGAACAGTAAATCTAAACAATAGGTTGGTTAGAGAGAATGTTTAGGAACATCTGTGAACAGCTAGGAACATGTCAGTTTGACCGGCCAGCCAGTCTGTATGCCTCAGTAGCTATCTTCTGGAGCAAAAGCCTTTGTCGTTCACTCAAGGCTTATTAAATAACCATGTAATATCCATAAATCCTTCAGAAGAGGACAAATATATACAGTGAAAAAAGAGGCACAGGAGATGGCTACTTAATTAGAAAATGGCTACACATAGGATAGAACATGAAGTCATATTTATTTCAGTAACTACGGGGTTAATCAAAACAAATGTTTTGGAGGAAAACTGCTTTAATTATTTTAGTTATGCACCTTTACAACATTTTATTTATGTAAATATTAAAGGAAATAACAACAATAACAAAATGCTCTTCACGGTGAAAAGTCATGGCACCCAGAATCATTTGCACTGCCCAGAGTTCTTTCTCTGTGATTGGCTTTATGTGACCATATATTTACAATGTGTAAAGAAAGCTTTAATAGAAATTCTTCCCAGCTTTTTTATTCCGAAAGCCTCAAACTGTTCACCATCCCAGTGGGGAATATTCAGTTTTAGGGCCAGTGCCAAGGGGTTATGTATTATGTCTACTGATTGACACTTCAGAGAAGAGCAGGCACACCACTGCTATCTCTTTCACTACCTACAGGTATAACTGCTCTCCACTTTCCTAAGTTATTATCTTACTATCCCTTTCTTATATTCTTTTGTAAATGTAACCTCTGGGTGGCATTTCCATTTGTCAGAACTGTTATCTGTCCTTCAATCATAATTTCTGGCAAATATACGTACATACCATTTATGTGGGTTTTTCTTCTCTACAGTACTTCTGCATTCATTTTTAGAAACCTTAAATCAGGTCTTAAATAACGTTTATTTATCCCTGACAATGTAAGAAAAAAGTGAATCATACTTTTGTGAAACTTCCAGAACTTTACGGTCTTTTTAGGCTGAATTTACACTGACGTTTTTTTGGCCAATCCTGCTTTACAAAGAACTGAATTGTACAAAAGGGAAGGGAATTGTAAATGTTTGGAAAGCATTTTTTTCAAAATCACATTTTTGGGGTGTAGATCAATAAAATGTATTCTTCAAGAAAAAAGAAAGTATGATTCTGTTCATTTCTGTTTCACTTCAATTTTCTAGCATTTTAAATGGATTTGTTTTTTTTGTAGTGGTTGACTTGTTTATTTTACCCTCCCTCCCGTTATTTTCACATGTCTCTTGCCTCAGAAATAAAACCTGATACAAAAATGGAAAGGAAAAAAAATAGATTGATTTCATTACAATATTAAAAAAAAAATCAGTTTTTCTTCTTTTTTTGGAAATGGAACCAAAATTGTGGCTGCCTATGCTTTTGTTCCAGTGCAAAAAAAAATGGAATGGAGAAGAAAAATTAAGAAACAGTTTGAAAATTTATGTCTTTGGGCAGGAAAACTTAAATGTTTTCTTTCTGTTTTGCTGCTCCTGCTACAGACCAGCTAAAAGGAAAGAAAAAATGCCAGTATGAAATGGCCCTAAAGGAAATGTTTTATTCTAGCCTAAATTCCTGTTTAGATTATTTTTGGCCAATTAAGACTTTCATTATATCTTCTCATGTCTAACCTCATTAAATCATATGTTTACATGCTTATTGTAATTTTATTCATGTAGCGTATAAATTAGAATTCTCAAGGAGACTTGATCGAAAATTTGTAATATTTTATTGCTTCAGAAGGGAGATGTTTTGAAGAAAAATCTAAGCAGAAGAACAAGGGGGCCCAATCTGATATTATTTTGGGGAAGATCAGAAGCAATATCAGAAAATATTATTTTACTAAAAGAGTAGTGGATGTTTGGAACAAACTTCCAGCAGATGTTGTAGGAAAATCAACAGTAAGTGATTTTAATGTGCCTGGGATAAGCATACCAAAGAGAAAAATAAAAGAGAAATAATATATAAGGGTAGAATAGATGGACCATGTGGGCTTTTTCAGTCTGCTATGTGTATATTTGAATAACAGTAAATACAATTTACTTATGTGCTCCTTCTTTGTATAAGCTAATTTACTCTACAACATGACATCATATGACTTGAATGCCCATTTTCTGTCTGACATAGTGATGTTTCATTCATGACGCCAGAAAGGCCTTAGGAGCAGAGGTAGAACAAAGTATAATTACATAAGGTAAGCACATTATTACAATTTTTATTTGTATATATACGGTATTTTCCGGTGTATAAGCCGACCTTTTAACCCCGAAAAATCTGCTCTGCAGTTGGGGGTCATCTTATACGCCGGGTAATCAGTGTCCCAAAAAAAAATCAATACTTATCTCCCGTGGCGCTGCTGCAGGCTGTCGCTCCCTCGTGCACACCGGCAGAGCATTGCTTTCTGTAAGCAGGGCTTGAATGCCACGCCTCCAGAAAGCGACTGCTCTGAATGGCTAACTTAGTTTGGCGTTAGCCAATCACAGCCATTTATGATGTCATTGAATTGCTGTGATTGGCTAACGCCAGACTAAGTTGGCCAGTCAGAGCATTAGCTTTCTGGAGGCGGGGCATTCAAGCCCCGCTTGCAGAAAGCAATGCTCTGCTGGCATGCACAAGGGAGCGATAGCCTGCAGCAGTGCCGCCGGAGGTGAGTATTGATTTTTTTTTTGGGACACTGTATACCCGGCATATAAGACGACCCCCAACTGCAGAGCAGATTTTTCGGGGTAAAAAGTTTTTTTTTTACACTATATTCCCGGCATATAAGATGAAAAGTCAGTGGTCGTCTTATACACCCTGTCGTCTTTTTGCCGGAAAATATGGTATGTAATTTTTCAAAACTCTTTTTTATTGACATTTCAAGAAAAACATACATGAATAAAATGTAAACATTGTACAATATTTTGATCATATGGTACACACTTCTGTTACTGAGGCATTGAGTTAAATTATATTAGTTACTAGCGTACCCGTCGCGCGTTGCTGCGAAGACAGACATACATACATACTACGTTTTTATATATCTAGATGACGGCAGCAGCGACCACTGAGGTTTACCGCTGGGGTATGTCACTCTTATTACTAATGGGGGGAGTGTCACTATTATTACTGCTGTGGGATGTCACTATTATCGCTGGGGTGAAGGTGTCACTATTACCGCTGGGGTATGTGTACATGTGGCAGAAATGGGCAGGGCTCTTTCAGAATAGACCGGGTGCAGATTTTGACTGCTTTTTAGATGCGGAAATGCTGCAGAATTTCATTCTGCAGTATTTCCGCGTCCAAAAAGCAGTCAGAATCTGCACCCGGTCTATTCTGAAACAGCCTTGTCCTTTTTAGAACGACGGGGGTAAAATCATACGTTGTGATAAGCCCCGCCCCCTGACGTGTTGGCACTTTGCGATACATAAGTGGGTTTTGGGTTGTAGTTTGGGCACTCGGTCCCTAAAAGGTTCGCCATCACTGGCCTAGTACATGTTTGCCCACTTCCAACTCCAATGGAGACTGACTGTAAATGGCTGGCGTGCTCTAGTATTTATGGTTTCAAGCTGTACGTGTCATTGCATACAGTCTATCTATCTATCTATCTATCTATCTATCTATCTATCTATCTATCAGGGTTATTGCATACAGTCTATCTATCTATCTATCTATGACATCAGGAAATCAGAGAATTAGATTTTGTAGGCCGCTGCTTCCCCCTTGCGGGCTGAATAAAATAGCCGTTGGGTGGAACATACAATTTATCCGGCTGCTGTGGCTTCTTAGGAAGATATCCTAGTACTTGTTTACCCACTTCCAACTCCAATGGTAATTGGCTGGCGTGCTCTAGTGGTTCCAAGCTGTACGTGTCATAATACAGCCTTAATGACATCACAATGCAGCTTTATAGAACATGTTGGGGCATGTTCAAGGGCGTCCGATGTTGATGACATCAGTGATGACATCACAATAGCAGGTGGCTTACTTATTCGATCTACGTGGGGGGGGGGGCGTAACTTTCGACGACGCTCGCGCGCCATTTATCGTAGGATATTTGTACTATGCCTATAATCTTCCCAGGAGTGTACTTAACAACTTCCCAAAGTTTCATGGCGATCGGATGAATGGTGTAGTAGCGCATAAAGGACAAACAGACACGCACGCAGACACGCACGCAGACAGACATACATTCAATTTTATATATATAGATTAACCCCTTAAGGACCAGGGGACCAGACCCTTTTTTGGGATTTTACGCATGTGGTGATTTTAATGCCCTATTTTTTTTTCTTCAGCTACCAAAATTGTTTTTTTTCCTCATAAAATATAGATTTATTTTTTAGATATTTTTTTCACTTACTTTTCCCCCCGTTTTTTTTAGTTTTACTTGGAATAAAAAGCTAAAAAATGATTTAAAAAAAAATGTTTAGTTTATTTTTAAAATTAGTATATTTAAACTAAAATAAGGTATGGGAATAGGTTCCTCATCTTGTTTTTATATATAATTTGTACAGTTTTGGATTACAGGGTACATTAATTGACCGTTGTGGTTGGCGTCTGTGCTGGTTCACTTTCTTTTTTATGTATAGATTTTTATTTTATTGTGTAATTTTTATTTCTGTAACTACTTTTTTTTTAACATTTATGACCCCCATAACATCATACAAAAACCTCTGAGGGTCATTCACATGGTCATTTTTTTTAAATATCAGACTTTTAGGCCTCAGTCACACGGGCGTTTTTTCGTGCGATTTGCGGATCGCATGACGGATGCGCATCCGCAAATCGCGTGACCGGGGCCAAAAAAATCGCCCGAAAAATCTGCTCCTAGACGCATTTCATTAGAAACGGGCTGGAGCTGTCCAGCGCATTGAATTCAATGGAGCCGGCAATACAGCCGGCTCTATTGAAAGCAATGCGCTGCGGGCGAGCGCAGGATGAATTGTCGGGAAGGGCTTAAATATATAAGCCCTTCCCTGCAATTCATCCAGAAAAGTGTAAAAATAAAAAAAATCTATATACTCACCTTGTCCCGGCAGACGGAGTTCAGAGCGGCCGGCCTGCAGTGGGTGTGAAAGGGGTGTGAGTCAGACTTGCCTCTGATTGGCTCAGCGCTGAGCCAATCAGGGGCAAGTCTGACTCACACCCCCTTCACACCCACTGCAGGCCGGCCGCTCTGAACTCCGTCTGCCGGGACAAGGTGAGTATATATATATATTTAATTTTTACACATTTCTGGATGAATTGCAGGGAAGGGCTTATATATTTAAGCCCTTCCCGACAATTCATCCTGCGCTCGCCGGCAGTCCATTGCTTTCAATGGAGCTGGCTGTATTGCCGGCTCCATTGAATTCAATGGGCAAACATCCTGCTTCTCTGCCACAGCTGTTACAGCTGTGGCAGAGAAGAATGATTTCTCTTCTATATGTTCTCAATGGGGTCGGCGCTGCTGCCGCCGGCCCCATTGAGCGCATATAGAGAAGAGAACAGGAATCGCAGATCGCAGATAGGTGCGATCTGCGATTTCTGTTCTATAATTTATCGGACGAGCGCATAAAAAGCGCTCATGTGTCTGATACCATTGCAAAGCAATGGTTTTAAAAAGTCACCGGACGCATGCACATGCGCAAATCGCGCGAAAAAATGCCCGTCTGACTAAGGCCTTACACTGTAGCTGAAGCATCCATAGGAACCCCAGTTACGGGGGAAAACATTCCCCTGTAGTGACAATAGTCACTGGCAGAGCTGATCAGGGTCTTCTAGGATTCTGTAGCTCTGCTGTAACAGGGGCTTCTGTTAATCATGTGATTGCCAGGTCACATCGCAGAAGTAACACTTCTGTTTTCTCTCTATAGTAGATAGTGCTCATTGAGCACTATGTAATCTGGAAAAGAGAAGGCAGAAGTGGTTAAAAACTGCTTCAGACTTCTTCTACGAGTTCTCAGCTGTGTCTCACAGCTGAGGACCTGACCTGCTCTTGCTTGATGGCAGGAGCTTTAATCCGACATTGTACTTTTGCTATCGGCTGGAATTAAAGTCCAGGACCAAGTGCCGTATATTTATGGCACTTGTCCCTTAAGGGGTTAAAAATAAAATATATATATATATATATATATATATACATATATATATATATATATATATATATATATATATATATATTGATAAGCACTTCATTTAAATTCAAATAAATTCTGGATGTATTAGCAATTTACAATGTATAACTAAAAGGAACAAAAATATTATTAGAAACAGCATACAAATTCCCACGGAGCAGGTGAAGTGAGAAATAAGAGTCCAAAGTTCCCAGACAAATAAATATATAATATACTTCACTGCTCTTTGTAAGGATTTAGTGGATATATAACTTTCTTGGATCATCTCCTCTTCACCACACATAGAAAAGCTCTCAGAACCGCAACTCCAGTATCAAGCTGTTAATCATCAGAATCTTCTCTGTATGTAACCTAGCAGTCCTCAATACTTTGCCTGAAGAAACTAATGCAGTACCTTTAAAACCAGTTAATAAATCTTTAATGATTGTACTCACAAAAGTGTAGATAACATAAGCTTTAAGACATGTCTGTTGCAGCTATCAGCACACCATGTAACAGCCCAGCCCTAGCTTTAGCTGGACGACTTCTTCCCCGGAATGTCAAGTGCCTATAAAATGATTTTTACTATAGTGTTAAAGGTTATTCATGCTATGATATTTCTAGTGCTGAAAATATTATGATGATGTGTAGTCATATATACCAATGATTCCAAGCAGCACTCAATGATAAGTGTAATGTTCTTACCCTAGTTCCAAACTCCAGAGATACTATACTAATCCTGATGACAAGTGTAAGTAACCATGTTCAATCCTCATTACGTATTTCTCATATCAGTGATCTTGCCCCATTTGTCACCATTCCTTCTCAACAAAACGATAATAAACTAGGGAAATAAGAAGTAGGACAAATCCCCACCAACCCTTGCTATTGAACTACCACATAATACACAATACACAAATCTGGCTTTGGCTCAAATGGAGGAGTAATCTTAAATGGTTACCAATTTTGCAAACAGCTCTTGTTAGTATGATAGCCAATGTCATAACTGACAATTCACTTTATTTATCTAAAATGAGTTTTTTGTTATGAAAAATCACTCTAAAGTCCTGGACACTAAGGGTCAGTCTCCCTTCCTTCTAATTTGCTGCTACTTCCTGTTGTCAAGTGATGTCAATCTTTAATAACAGGAATAACAAGATGGAAAACAGGATTTGAGGGGGGGGGGGATATTACTTATGCTGCCCATAGACATCTATGAAGAGGTAAGTAGAGAGGGAAGAGAGCTGTTGGCAGAAAATACACATACAGATAGTCCCCGACTTGCGAACAGGTTCCGTTCCGGGAGCCCGTTCGCAAGTCCGTTTTGTTCGCAAGTCGAACAAATGGTTGTATGGAGGGGATCGCGGGTGGATCCCGCTCCATACAACGTCGGGTGCCAGCTGTTCTTACAGCGGGCACCCGGCAGCAGCAGTTCCGACGAGCCGTGGCGCTTGTCGGAACTGTTAACACTTTAAATACCGCTCTGACAGCGGTATTTAAAGTGTTAACAGTTCTGACGAGCGGCGCGGCTCGTCGGAACTGCTGCCGCCGGGAGCCCGCTGTAAGAAACAGCCTGCACCCGACGTTCAGGGGGCCCGTACAGCGTCCCACGATGAGATCGCGGGACGCTGTATGGTTGCTAGGCAGCCGGGGAGCTCCTGAAAGGCCCCAGGGCTGCCTATGCAGAGTGCCTATCAAGCGCACGGCTTGCTAGGCGCTCTGCATAGACAGCCCTAGGGCCTTTCAAAAGGCCCCCGGCTGTCTAGCAACCGCGATGTGACCGGACAGGCTTCTATCAGGCTTGATAGAAGCCTCTCCGGTCCCTGCACAGTATGATGTAATGCCATAGCATTACATCATACTGTGCTGTACAGATAGTTCGTATCTAGCGAAATTCGTAAGTCGAACGTTCGCAAGTCGGGGACTATCTGTATACAAAGGTGCCTGGAGTCAATAGTAAATGAGCTACTAGAATCACATCTACACTGCTCTGTACTTCTCTAGCATCCTCTATGATGATGTTATTTCTCTGTTTGTTATAGACAGGGAGATGAATCCATAGTTCTCTGTATTCAGTGCATAGAACACAACATAACAGTTAAATTCCTCCCACCATCTGAAATAGAAAGGAAAATCACAGATACAGCCTGCAAATGAGAAAATAGTGATAAAGCCAGGATACACATTAGATAATGGCCAATAGTCTTATACCTCCTATACACATAAGGCTGCTTATTCTGAAAAGTTAGATACTGTTAAAATGAACCTGAGAGAATTCAACAAGGTATATTCGGAGATATATAATGAGCCTTAGAACCATATGTTGGTGTCAGTTGCTGGGAAAAACAGATTTATATGATGCTGCTATCATAGGCTGAGAAAGCTTATCAAATACTGCAGGAGATGATGCATGAGAAAGCTTTTTGCTTTTCAGTATAGCGATACTTGAAACATCACATCTCTTCTTTCCTTCTGATAAGATGTCTCTGGACATAAAAAAAGGTCAAAGTAGTCCATTAGTCTCTATTTTTCTTTCCTTTCTTTCCCTTTTTTCTTTAATTGTTGTTTTTCCAGGAATACACTATGATGTAATAATGTATACTGGAAATTGAGAAGTACATCTGCTGTTAAGGTTATTTTTTTGATTACTTTTATCTCATAGCAATTTAAAAAAAAAAACTAAGTAAGGCTCCCATCACATTATATTCAGACTATATATTAATTGTATACATTAGAAGTATGGAACTGCATGCCTATAAAGTTGCATACATTTTTCATTGATTCCCATTGCTAGATCTACATGTAGATATTGAACAGTATACCAGACAAACATTTGCCAAAGAACACTCTTCTAATTTGTTTTCTTATGGCCATTTCATGTATATATTATGTTTAATCAAAGTTTATTGAGATTTTTTATTTAAAAAAATATATTGAAAAACAAGGCGGACATGTAGGACTTATTATATACATGATCATATAGGGCATATAAAGTTGAAGTACTCTGCAACCCTTGTTTCGATCATAACTAGAGATGAGCGAACGTACTCGTCCGAGCTTGATATTCGTGCGAATATTAGGGTGTTCGGGATGCTCGTTACTCGTAACGAGTACCACGCGGTGTTCCGGTTACTTTCAGTTTCCTCTCTGAGACGTTAGCGCGCTTTTCTGGCCAATTGAAAGACAGGGAAGGCATTACAACTTCCCCCTGTGACGTTCAAGCCCTATACCACCCCCCTGCTGTGAGTGGCTGGGGCGATCAGATGTCACCGGAGTATAAAAATCGGCCCCTCCCGCGGCTCGGCTCAGATGCCTTGTGAGTTAGCTGAGGGACAGTGGTATCGTGCTGGAGCTGCTGTAGGGAGAGCGTTAGGAGTTAGTGTAGGCTTCAAGAACCCCAACGGTCCTTCTCAGGGCCACATCTAATAGTGTGCAGTACTGTGTTAGCACTGTATTTTTTTTTTTTTTTTCAAAATTGGATCTGCAGAGCATTGCGCCCTGCAATAGGGACAGAAGTGGTGGTTAGGCAGGGAGAGTGTTAGCAGTGAGTGTAGGCTTCAAGAACCCCAACGGTCCTTTCTAGGGCCACATCTATCCGTGTGCAGTACTGTCCAGGCTGCTGTTAGCAGTGTTGCATATTTTTTTTTTTTCTCAAAACCGGCTGTGCAGACCATTGCACCCGGCATTAATACTACAGGGATAGAATTGTGTAGGCAGGGCCAGAAGACATACATTATTCATTGAATAGACGCAGTGTGGCTTGTCCTTTGAAAAACAAGGGAAAAAATTCTATTTCGCCTGCTTCTGACAGTCCTCAGGGCTCTGGGTACGTGTGTGCTGCGTGCAGAACGTTAAAAAAAATCAGACGCAGCCAGCTACGTTTTACTGCAGGCTTGAGCCAATTTTTTTCCTGCATGGGAAATCCCTGATCTGCTGTAGCGAATAACTTTGCATCACTGCAGTTCTCTGACACATTTGCAGGGCCACAACACAGTTATTAAACTTAGTAGTATTCATTGAATACACGCAGTGTGGCTTGTCCTTTGAAAAACAAGGGAAAAAATTCTATTTCGCCTGCCTCTGACTGTCCTCAGGGCTCTGGGTACGTGTGTGCTGCGTGCAGAACGTTAAAAAAAATCAGACGCAGCCAGCTACGTTTTACTGCAGGCTTGCGCCAATTTTTTTCCTGCATGGGAAATCCCTGATCTGCTGTAGCGAATAACTTTGCATCACTGCAGTTCTCTGACACATTTGCAGGGCCACAACACAGTTATTAAACTTAGTAGTATTCATTGAATACACGCAGTGTGGCTTGTCCTTTGAAAAACAAGGGAAAAAATTCTATTTTGGCTGCAGGCTTGCGCCAATTTCTTTCCTGCATGGGAAATCCCTGATCTGCTGGAGCGAATAACTTTGCATCACTGCAGTTCTCTGACACATTTGCAGGGCCACAACACAGTTATTAAACTAAGTAGTATTCATTGAATACACGCAGTGTGGCTTGTCCTTTGAAAAACAAGGGAAAAAAATCTATTTTGGCTGCAGGCTTGCGCCAATTTCTTTCCTGCATGGGAAATCCCTGATCTGCTGGAGCGAATAACTTTGCATCACTGCAGTTCTGTGACACATTTGCAGGGCCACAACACAGTTATTAAACTTAGTAGTATTCATTGAATACACGCAGTGTGGCTTGTCCTTTGAAAAACAAGGGAACAAATTCTATTTCGCCTGCCTCTGACAGTCCTCAGGGCTCTGGGTACGTGTGTGCTGCGTGCAGAACGTTAAAAAAAATCAGACGCAGCCAGCTACGTTTTACTGCAGGCTTGCGCCAATTTTTTTCCTGCATTGGAAATCCCTGATCTACTGTAGCGAATAACTTTGCATCACTGCAGTTCTCTGACACATTTGCAGGGCCACAACACAGTTATTAAACTTAGTAGTATTCATTGAATACACGCAGTGTGGCTTGTCCTTTGAAAAACAAGGGAAAAAATTCTATTTTGGCTGCAGGCTTGCGCCAATTTCTTTCCTGCATGGGAAATCCCTGATCTGCTGGAGCGAATAACTTTGCATCACTGCAGTTCTGTGACACATTTGCAGGGCCACAACACAGTTATTAAACTTAGTAGTATTCATTGAATACACGCAGTGTGGCTTGTCCTTAGAAAAACAAGGGAAAAAATTCTATTTCGCCTGCCTCTGACAGTCCTCAGGGCTCTGGGTACGTGTGTGCTGCGTGCAGAACGTTAAAAAAAATCAGACGCAGCCAGCTACGTTTTACTGCAGGCTTGCGCCAATTTTTTTCCTGCATTGGAAATCCCTGATCTGCTGTAGCGAATAACTTTGCATCACTGCAGTTCTCTGACACATTTGCAGGGCCACAACACAGTTATTAAACTTAGTAGTATTCATTGAATACACGCAGTGTGGCTTGTCCTTTGAAAAACAAGGGAAAAAATTCTATTTTGGCTGCAGGCTTGCGCCAATTTCTTTCCTGCATGGGAAATCCCTGATCTGCTGGAGCGAATAACTTTGCATCACTGCAGTTCTGTGACACATTTGCAGGGCCACAACACAGTTATTAAACTTAGTAGTATTCATTGAATACACGCAGTGTGGCTTGTCCTTTGAAAAACAAGGGAAAAAATTCTATTTTGGCTGCAGGCTTGCGCCAATTTCTTTCCTGGCTTGTAAATCACTGGTAATACAGCATGCTGAGGGGTAGGGGTAGGCCTAGAGGATGTGGACGCGGCCGAGGACGCGTAGGCCCAAGTGAGGGTGTGGGCACAGGCCGAGCTCCTGATCCAGGTGTGTCGCAGCCGACTGCTGCGCGATTAGGAGAGAGGCACGTTTCTGGCGTCCCCACATTCATCGCCCAATTAATGGGTCCACGCGGGAGACCTTTATTAGAAAATGAGCAGTGTGAGCAGGTCCTGTCGTGGATGGCAGAAAGTGCTTCGAGCAAGCTATCATCCACCCAGAGTTCTGCGCCGTCCAGTGCTGCAAATCCGAATCCTCTGTCTGCTGCTCCTCCTTCCTCCCAGCCTCCTCACTCCACTACAATGACACATGCTCAGGAGCGGGAAGACTCCCAGGAACTGTTCTCGGGCCCCTGCTCAGATTGGGCAGCAGTGGTTCCTCTCCCACCAGAGGAGTTTATCGTCACTGATGCACAACCATTGGAAAGTTCCCGGGGTCCAGGGGATGAGGCTGGGGACTTCCGGCAACTGTCTCAAGACCTTTCAGTGGGTGAGGAGGACGATGACGATGAGACACAGTTGTCTTGCAGTGAGGTAGTAGTAAGGGCAGTAAGTCCGAGGGAGGAGCGCACAGAGGATTCGGAGGAAGAGCAGCAGGACGATGAGGTGACTGACCCCACCTGGTGTGCAACGCCTACTCAGGACAGGTCTTCAGAGGGGCAGGAAAGGGCAGCAGCAGGGCAGGATGCAAGAGGCAGTGCGGTGGCCAGGGGTGGAGGCAGGGCCAGACCGAATAATCCACCAACTGTTTCCCAAAGCGCACCCTCGCGCCATGCCACCCTGCAGAGGCCGAGGTGCTCTAAGGTCTGGCAGTTTTTCACAGAGACGCCTGACGACCGACGAACAGTGGTGTGCAACCTTTGTCGCGCCAAGATCAGCCGGGGAGCCACCACCAACAGCCTCACCACCACCAGCATGCGCAGACATATGATGGCCAAGCACCCCACAAGGTGGGACGAAGGCCGTTCACCGCCTCCGGTTTGCACCGCTGCGTCTCCCCCTGTGCCCCAACCTGCCACTGAGATCCAACCCCCCTCTCAGGACACAGGCACTACCGTCTCCTGGCCTGCACCCACACCCTCACCTCCGCTGTCCTCGACCCCATCCACCAATGTCTCGCACCGCACAGTCCAGCCGTCGCTAGCGCAAGTGTTGGAGCGCAAGCACAAGTACGCCGCCACGCACCCGCACGCTCAATCGTTAACCGTCCACATAGCCAAATTTATCAGCCTTGAGATGCTGCCGTATAGGGTTGTGGAAACGGAGGCTTTCAAAGCTATGATGGCGGCGGCGGCCCCGCGCTACTCAGTTCCCAGTCGCCACTACTTTTCCCGATGTGCCGTCCCAGCCCTGCACGACCACGTCTCCCGCAACATTGTACGCGCCCTCAGCAATGCGGTTAGTGGCAAGGTCCACTTAACTACGGACACGTGGACAAGCACAGGCGGGCAGGGCCACTGCATCTCCCTGACGGCACATTGGGTGAATTTAGTGGAGGCTGGGACAGAGTCAGAGCCTGGGACCGCTCACGTCCTACCCACCCCCAGAATTGCGGGCCCCAGCTCGGTGGTGGTATGTTCGGCGGTGTATGCTTCCTCCACTAAAGCACCCTCCTCCTCCTCCTCAACCTCTGTCTCGCAATCTAGATGTGTCAGCAGCAGCAGGACGTCGCCAGCAGTCGGTGTCGCGCGGCATGGCAGCACAGCGGTGGGCAAGCGTCAGCAGGCCGTGCTGAAACTACTCAGCTTAGGAGATAGGAGGCACACGGCCCACGAACTGCTGCAGGGTCTGACAGAGCAGACCGACCGTTGGCTTGCGCCGCTGAGCCTCCAACCGGGCATGGTCGTGTGTGACAACGGCCGTAACCTGGTGGCGGCTCTGCAGCTCGGCAGCCTCATGCACGTGCCATGCCTGGCCCACGTCTTTAATTTGGTGGTTCAGCGCTTTCTGAAAAGCTACCCACGCTTGTCAGACCTGCTCGTAAAGGTGCGCCGGCTCTGCGCACATTTCCGCAAGTCCCACACGGACGCTGCTACCCTGCGCACCCTGCAACATCGGTTTAATCTGCCAGTGCACCGACTGCTGTGCGACGTGCCCACACGGTGGAACTCTACGCTCCACATGTTGGCTAGGCTCTATGAGCAGCGTAGAGCTATAGTGGAATACCAACTCCAACATGGGCAGCGCAGTGGGAGTCAGCCTCCTCAATTCTTTTCAGAAGAGTGGGCCCGGTTGGCAGACATCTGCCAGGTCCTTCGAAACTTTGAGCAGTCTACCCAGGTGGTGAGCGGCGATGCTGCAATCATTAGCGTCACCATTCCTCTGCTATGCATCTTGAGAAGTTCCCTGCAAACCATAAAGGCAGCCGCTTTGCGCTCGGAAACAGAGCCGGAGGGAGACAGTATGTCGCTGGATAGTCAGAGCACCCTCCTGTCTATATCTCAGCGCGTTCAGGAGGAGGAGGAGGAGCATGAGGAGGATGAGGAGGAGGGGGAAGAGACAGCTTGGCCCACTGCTGACGGTACCCATGCTGCTTGCCTGTCATCATTTCAGCGTGTATGGCCTGAGGAGGAGGAGGAGGAGGAGGAGGAGGATCCTGAAAGTGATCTTCCTAGTGCGGACAGCCATGTGTTGCGTACAGGTACCCTGGCACACATGGCTGACTTCATGTTAGGATTCCTTTCTCGTGACCCTCGCGTTACACGCATTCTGGCCACTACGGATTACTGGGTGTACACACTGCTCGACCCATGCTATAAGGAGAACCTTCCCACTCTCATTCCCGAAGAGGAAAGGGGTTCGAGAGTGTTGCTATACCACAGGAGCCTGGTGGACAAGCTGATGGTAAAATTCCCATCCGACAGCGCTAGTGGCAGAAGGCGCAGTTCCGAGGGCCAGGTAGCAGGGGAGGTGCGGAGATCGAGCAGCATGTACAGCCCAGGCAGTGCAACAGTCTTTAAGGGCCTGGACAGCTTTATGGCTCCCCAGCAAGACTGTGTCACCGCTCCCCAGTCAAGGCTGAGTCGGCGGGAGCACTGTAAAAGGATGGTGAGGGAGTACGTAGCCGATCGCACGACCGTCCTCCGTGACGCCTCTGCCACCTACAACTACTGGGTGTCAAAGCTGGACACGTGGCCTGAACTAGCGCTGTATGCCCTGGAGGTGCTTGCTTGTCCTGCGGCTAGTGTCTTGTCGGAAAGGGTGTTTAGTGCGGCTGGGGGAATCATCACAGATAAGCGTACCCACCTGTCAACCGACAGTGCCGACAGGCTAAGACTCATCAAGATGAACAAAGCCTGGATTTCCCCAGACTTCTCTTCTCCACCAGCGGACAGTAGCGATACGTAAGCAATACGTAGGCTGCACCCGCGGATGGAAGCTACGTTCTCTCTCACCATCCAAAACGGGGACATTTCTGCTTCATCAATCTGTGTCTAATATTCCTCCTCCTCCTCCTGCTCCTCCTCCTGAAACCTCACGTAATCACGCTGAACGGGCAATTTTTCTTAGGGCCACAAGGCTCACTCATCTAATTTTTCTAAACAATTTTTATATGTTTCAATGCTCTTAAAAGCGTTGAAACTTTAACTTGAACCAATTTTTAGTTAAACTGGGCTGCCTCCAGGCCTAGTTACCACTTAAGCCACATTAACCAAAGCGATTAATGGGTTTCACCTGCCATCTTGGTTGGGCATGGCCAATTTTTACTGAGGTACATTAGTACTGTTGGTACACCAATGTTTTGGGGCCCTCACCTACAGTGTAATCATAGCAATTTGTATGTTCTTCGCCTGCACTCATGGTACAGAAGTGTGTGTGTGGTTGGCCTACACTTTAGCTACATAAATGTAACTTGGGCCTTGGCTATACTGCAGCTACTGAAATGGAACTAAGACTGCGCTCCCACTATACTGCTGCTTCGGAATTGTTCCTGGGGCCTGTGTAGGCTGCTACAATGACTTAAATGGAACTAAGACTATGCTCCTCCTATACTGCTGCTTCGGAATTGTTCCTGGGGCCTGTGTAGGCTGCTACAATGACTTAAATGGAACCAAGACTATGCTCCTCCTATACTGCTGCTTCAGAATTGTTCCTGGGGCCTGTGTAGGCTGCTACTATTACTGAAATGGAACGAAGACTGCGCTCCCACTATACTGCTGCTTCGGAATTGTTCCTGGGGCCTGTGTAGGCTGCTACTATTACTGAAATGGAACTAAGACTGTGCTCCCCCTATAATGCTGCTAGTGATATGTTAGTGGGGCCTGTCGCTAATGCTACGGCTGAAATGTTACTAATTCTGGGCTCTGCCTATACCGCTGCTAATGGTATGTCTCTGGGGTGTGGAAACAGAGGCTTCCCAAAGACATGATGGCGGCGAGGCCATTTCCCACCAACGCTGTTACTGTTAAGGTGCATATAACCACGGACACGTGGAGAGGACACGTAGTGCCTCCAAAACATCCCCCGCCACGGCCCACTTAATCCTGGCCACATTCCGAAAACCAACAAAATAAAACCGCGCTACTAGGTCCGCAGTCACCACCACATTACCACCAACGCGGTTACTGTTAAGATACATATTACCAGTCTGACTGGGGCATGCAGTGTTGGCCGGAGCCCACCTGCATTAAGCATGACATTACTACCTCAGCTGTGTTGGGCAATGCAATGGGATATTTCTATGTACCGCCGGTGGCTTCCTGGCACCCACCCATGCTGTGGGTCCACAGGGAATTATAAATGCATCTGTTTCCACTTGTAAAGAACCCCAGTCAGACTGGGGCATGCAGTGTGGGCCGAAGCCCACCTGCATTAAGCACGACATTACTACCTCAGCTGTGTTGGGCAATGCAATGGGATATTTTTGTGTATCGCCGGTGGGTTCCAGGGAGCCACCCATGCTGTCGGTCGACAAGGACTTCACAATAGGGAGTTGGACATGCCTGTGTCTATGAATTAAAAAGCCCGGTCTGACTGGGGCATGCAGAGAAACCTTGACAGAATGAATAGTGTGTGGCACATAGGTTCCCCATTGCTATGCCCACGTGTGCAGCTCCTGATGGCGGTGGCACAGGATTCTATTTCTCATTGCTTCTGTACAGCATTGTGGGCTATCGCCACGCCCCTTTTAAAGAGGGTCGCTGCCTAGCCGTGCCAACCCTCTGCAGTGTGTGCCTGCGGTTCCTCCTCATGGCAGACGCACTTCTAAATAGACATGAGGGTGGTGTGGCATGAGGGCAGCTGAAGGCTGCGCAGGGACACTTTGGTGTGAGCTGTGGGGGGGAGGGGGGGCGGTTGGGCAGCATGTAACCCAGGAGAAGTGGCAGTGGAGTGTCATGCAGGCAGTGATTGTGCTTTGTTGGAGGTAGTGTGGTGCTTAGCAAAGGTATGCCATGCTAATGAGGGCTTTTCAGAAGTAAAAGTTTTTGGGAGGGGGGGGCCCCACTCTTGCCGCTATTGTGGCTTATTAGTGGGACCTGTGAACTTGAGATGCAGCCCAACATGTAGCCCCTCGCCTGCCCTATCCGTTGCTGTGTCGTTCCCATCACTTTCTTGAATTGCCCAGATTTTCACACAAGGAAACCTTAGCGAGCATCGGCGAAATACAAAAATGCTCGGGTCGCCCATTGACTTCAATGGGGTTCGTTACTCGAAACGAACCCTCGAGCATCGCGAAAAGTTCGTACCGAGTAACGAGCACCCGAGCATTTTGGTGCTCGCTCATCTCTAATCATAACTAAATTATATACTGTACCTTTAATAAGCAAGTAGTCCACTACCCTTAAAGATACACGATAACAATAAACAACCATAATGTATGTGTATGAATAACCCTTCAATGTGCGAGGGAGTAAAGTCACTGAATTACAGGATACCAGACTAGAAAATAGTGAGCCCTTTCAAGACAGAAAGAATTTGAGAAAAAAGAAAGGAGGAAGAGAAAAGAAAGGGAGAGAGAAGTTAGAGGAAAGGAAAAGAAAGGGAGGGGAGAGTTGAAGGAAAAGTAAGAGAATTAGTATGAGAAAGCAGTTAGTGATGAGAGTCGAGGCAGCACCCACAAGGGAAGCAAGGTTCTAAGTAGAAGCGTAAATTGAAGCTTCTGGACCCCGATGCAAAACCTGTACCAGGGCCCCCAATTATAATGCTGTATTCAAAGTACTAGACTCCCTGTATGGTGAAGAAGGCCTTATGGGCCCCCTAAGGCTCCTGGGCCCAGGTGCAACCGCATCCTCTGCATCTCCTATAGTTACGCCCCTGGTTCTAAGTGAGAAACGTCTGAAAGGCCGGAAAATCCTTGAGCACCAGCCAGGGCTGCTACGCTGTCAAAAATTTTGAGCTGTTTCCATGTGGAGATGAGTTGGATATCTGTACCATCTGGATGAGAAATGTCTTTTGCCAATCTTCAGGTGAAATCACTGTCCCCAACTCTCAATCACAAGCAGAAAGGAATCAGGGGTTAACCTCATACACATTCTGTTTTAGGAGACAGTAAAGGAATGAAATTGTATGTGTAGGAGATGATCAAAAGGAGCGCTGACCCCAATAACTAACCACAAAGGATTTTAACCGAATGTATTCCAGCCAAGATAAGCTTCTCTCACCAGATCTGGACTACAACTCCTCATAAGAGGAGAACAAGAAGCCTTTAAAAGACCCAATAGAAGCATGGGTTCTGGCCCGACATCCACGCTAGGAAACTCTCACTATTCATGCTAGGTGGAAAGGTGGTGCAATAGTGGTGCAAGTGGAATATCATTTATATTGTTTTTAATTTTAGAGTCCTAGATTTTAAGTCCTTCCTTTAATCAAATACAGGGTGGTCCAAAAGTATGGAGACCTTAATAAATGGAAAATGCTTTGTTAGGAAAGTCATCCTGTGTGTGGCATGTTGCTAAGGGAAAGAGCGCAAATCTGTGAGGGATGGTGTGCAACACGGCAGAAATTTTGAAAGCTGCTATCATGAAACCAAGTCAATATTTTCAAATGGGTACGGGTGCATGGGGCATATGTATCTGTTAGAGATTTAATGAAGAATCAAGATGTCATGTAACATTATTCCTGCAAAAGATATTAACAGTTTCTTGTGACATGGAACATAATAATGATCCACTACAAGATATGCTCAATGTGCTCCCTGTTGTTTTGAATTATTAAGGCTTTCCTCTTCACAATGCGCTGAAAGCAACACCTCAGCCTAAATGCTGCATCCAGGATCCGTTGCTGAATATGTGCCACGCTCTGGATTTTCATTGCGTAAACCTTGGACTTGACATCACATCACAGTTAAAAAGTCCCAGAGGATGAGATCTGATCTCAATTGTTTTCCCTGGAAACTGATGATCCAAAAAGTCACAGACATCATATGTGGACACCATCCTGCTGTAAGAACACTAGAATTATGTCATCTTCATTGCATAGTGATGCGAACACCTTATCATATAACAATTTACATACTGTAACAGCTGTGGCAGGGGAATTTTTCAGCCCCACAGAGATAAAGAAATCCTTGGCCACAGCTGTGACAGCTGTGGCAGGGGATTCTTTACTCCCTGTGGGGAGTCCCCTTGTCACTGAACATTGTGATAGTGCTATCTATCCTGCTGGGATTATTGACATGCACCATGGACCTATGGTGCACGCATGTCCTATGTTTTGCAGGTACGTGCGTTTGCACGCCTGTAAAACACATACATGTGAACACACCCTAGGTTAGCAATGGTTCTAATAGACACATGGTTTTGTGCACACATATGTACGCACACGTTCTTCTGAAAGCACCCTAAAGATGAAGTATATTGAATAAGTATAATAAAATATTATAAAAAATATTAAAAAATGATGGAAATGAATTCAGAATTTTTTTTTACATTTTCTAAAACTTCATTTAAGCTGTTAGGTTGTAGCTAGAGATGAGCGAGCACGCTCGTTTAAGGCTGATGCTCAAGCGAGCATCGGTCTTTTCAAGTAACTGATTACTCGTCCAAGCACCAGGTTGGGGGGGAGGCGGGGGAATCTCTCTCTCTCTCCCCTCCACTCCCCACCGCCCCCTCGCATGGTGCTCAGACGAGTAATCAGTTACTCGAAAAGACCGATGCTCGCTTGAGCATCAGCCTTAAACGAGCGTGCTCGCTAATCTCTAGTTGTAATGTATCCAATAAGAATTTCCAGTACATCTCTTTTTTCTTTAAGGTATGAACTGGCCTTCTAGTATCTGTTCAATTAGAGTAATTGTCATCAAATAGGCATCTTTATTATGGCACTCTGTAAAGTGCCTCGATACTCCATGTTTCATAAAGCCCTTTGTGATATTCCCTCTGTGTTTGTTCACCCTCATACATAAGGTATAAATTGAGCGGCCCACATATCTAAGTCCGCATGGACACTCTAAAAGAGAGACCAAATAGTTAGATCCAGATGTTACTTTTTGATACTATAGATTTTATCAGTATTCTTTTTGTCATTATTTGCTACATTAAGATTCTTCTTTCTTTTGTTACAGATGTTTGCAAAACATTTACAGTTTTTTATGTTACATCTAAAGGATCCACATATCTATTTCTTATCTAATCTCACAGTGTGACTTTCTGTTTTCTGATATTGTTTTCTAGGAAGGGATGGTGCCAAAATGCTTACTAGATTTCTATTTTTTCTATATATTATATCTGGTTTGGGTTGGCGATCCTTGCTCAAAAACGTGTCTCCTCGCAATATTCCCCAATGCGAACACAATATTTTTCCAATTACATTATGTGTGTTATATCATGTAATGTTTCCAAAAGTAAATAGTTTCAGATCCAAGAAGACACTTCTTTCCTTATCAATATTCCCCCATTCTAGGCCCCAATCATTTAGGTTAATAGTATGTATAAATTTCTCCACTTCACTTTTCATGTCGTCCCATATTAGGAGCATATCGTCGATGAACCTTTTATGGAAAATTATGGAAGGATTCTCCATGAAATATTGCTCGAACATACCTACGTATAGGTTGGCGTAGCACAGGGAAATTTAGTGCCCATTGCTGTACCTTTTTTCTGCATATAAAATTAATTGTTGTACATAAAATAATTGTGTTTTAACATAAATTCTATAGAGTCTACAATGAAACGTTTTTGTTTATGCCGCATAAGGGGATCCATTTCTAGAAAATATTCAATAAATATTAAAAAATATTACATTAAGGCCTTTATCATGAGGTATATTTGTATATATGGCCTTTACATCGAGTGACGTAACGGCAGAAAAAACTAAGCCCCCTAGGAAAACCAGGATACAAATTGGATTGGAAAGGGTAAAAAAAATAACAATCACTTTAAAATCCTTTTTTTAAACTTTTTGTAAAAAGTACATCTAATAAAACAACAAATCTGAAAAAATTTCAGTAAAAAAAAGGTATTAAAAATAGCCCTATGTGTCACAAAGAAAAATACACAGGAAAAATAATTTTGGCAGCGAAGGAAAAAAAAAGGGCCATAAAACCAACACAAGCATGACATTTCTAAAAAAATTCTGATTCTTTAGGATTGAAACACTCTGATCCTTAAATGGGTTCTGTCATTAGAAAACTAAAATTGTATCCTTAGCTATTCCTTCCCCGTCAGTCTTCTCCCCGCTGCTCTTCTCCTGTCTCCTGCAGTCCCCCCCCCCCCGTCACCTCACCTCCAGCTGTCCGATTCTTCTTCTTCCGGTGATGAAACGTCCATTCTCTGCAGTCTCCTTCCTGCAGGGCAATGTACGCTACGTCACTAGTGACGTAGCATTCATAGCTTAGCAGGGAGTGCCGAGCTATTGCTGAGACTGAGCATGTGCGCTGTTTCTCTGCAATAGTATGTGAACACTCACAGCGAGACAGCGTGCATGCACAGTCTTGGCAACAGCTCTGCATTCCTTGCTAGGCAGTGAACATTACATAACTAGAGACGTAACTTACACTCACCTACCAGAAGAGGAATGCAGAAAATGGACGCATCATAACACGAAGAAGAGGATCCGGCCAGCTGGAGGTGAGATGACCCGGGGGACTAGAGAAGATCAGCGAGGAGAAGAAGACTGCCTGGGGAAGATAGGTATGTATTGATTTTTTTTTATGACAAACCCCCATTACGAGGCTAAAGTGATTTTACCATTAAAGACAATCTTCTTCAGCACTCACCTATCAAAAGTTCTGACATGTCCCTGATCTGAGAATTTTTATTGTAATGATAATCACATTTTAAGGGTGGCTTCACACGAGCGTGTTTTTGTGCGTACATAGGTGCGCAACTATGTATGTGCAAATATATACGTGTATGAAGGTCTGTACGTTGCATTCAATGGAGCCGCGGCTGCTGTGGGTGGCTCCGTTGAAGACAATGGGCTGCCGGCACCCCTGAATAGTTTTTGGGGAAGGGCTGTACATATAAGCCCTTCCCTGAAAAACAAGAATTTTAGTGTAAATAAAATAAAATAAAATAATTACCTGTCTGCCGCTGACGTGTCCACGCGGGGATGAAGAACACATCTGCCGCATGCGGCAGATGTATCCTTCATCCCCGCAAGGAAAAGAAATTCCCTGCTGCACCTGCCACATCCGTGACAGATGTAGCAAACGAATTCTAAATCCCCACGGGGATTAATTTATTTTTAACACCACTTTTGCTTATTTTTCAGGAAAGGGCTTATATTTAAAGGATGACGGCAGCTGGATTCCCTACCGCAGCTGTCATCTGTGACAGCTGTGGTAGGGAATTCTTTATTCCCTGCAGGGATGAAGAATTCCTTTGCTGCATCTGTCACAGATGAGACAGGTGTAGCAGCGAATTCTGTTTCCTCGCGGGGATGAAGGAAACATCTGCCGCATGCGGCAGATGTTTTCTTCATCTCTGCGGGAACACTGCAGCGGCAGACAGGTAAGTATATATATTTTTTTAAACTAAAATTCTTATTTTTCAGGGAAGGGCTTATATGTAAAGCCCTTCTTTGAAAAACAATTTAGGGATGCCGGCAGTCCATTGTCTTCAATGGAGCCGGCGGCAGCAGCCACGGCTCCGTTGAAGACAATGCATGTACTCCCTATGGTGCACACATGTCCTATCCTTACAGGCACGCACCTATAAAGCACGGACATGTGCACACACCATAGGGAATGCATTGGTTCTAATAGAAGTGTGTTTTTGTGCACGCATATGCACGCACAAAAACACGCTCATAGGAGGCAACCCTAAACCAGTAATAACTAATTCATGGATTTATGTGTTGAACTGGGAATACATAGGAAAGAAAAACAAAATTCCCTGATGAACCACTAAATATTTGTTATTGTTCATGATATGACTTGCACATCATAATGTATGTGTCCTAGTTTTAGTCACTTTTTATGGAAATCACCATACAATGTTCCTTTGTTTACTTCTACAAATCGATTTCCATAGGAATAATAGGGATTTTACCACTTTTAAAGTTATTCTCTATTTTCTTTGTATTTCCATATTTGTATAATTCCAGGAAAGCCATCACTTACTTCAAAACTGGCATAAAGTATCTTCTCTTTAAATGACCCTATATTCTGAGTGCTACTACCAGCCTTCCTACATTAGTATCGACTGCAACGTAAAAAGAAAGGGTATTAAAAATTCCACTATCAGTGAATCAAAATTAAAATTTACATCATATAGCACCTTTTACCGTGGCACAGTCCAAGGAAGCAGCAATGAGAAAACCTAATGGAATCTTTTTTAAGTCCGCAATTAAAAAAACAAATATACTTCGTTAGGTTTTCGTTCTACAGAGAAAGAAGTTGCATTTGGTCCCCATTCACAGTAACATATTTGTATAGCTGCACAATCACAGTTTTGCATTTTAGGACCTATTTTGTTGGAAAGCACTTAAAGGGTACGCTTATTATTTTACCACTTACTTTATTTTCAAGCTGTTAGATAAGTGCTAGCCAGAAAATACATTTACTGAATCGTTTGTACAACTAATATTCTGAGTGAAATCATTATCTGTAGGAGCTATGGTTGCTGTCTCTTAAAAACTTTATTAAGAATCTCTGTCATTTCGAGAGTGGTGTCCTGAGCTCTCTATAACATCCAGGTGTCTTGATAGAACAAAGGGACAGCTTTTTCTCCCAACAAACAATGGCAGCTGATCAACAACTGAGTGTATTATTGCTCAACTAATATGTTAGCAACATGCTGCATCCTACCTTTAGCCTGTTACATGATAAGTCTATTTCTAAGTAGACTGGAAAATATTTACAGTATCTATGTATCTATCTATCTATCTATCTATCTATCTATCTGTGAGACCCTCACAGATCGGAAAATTATCTCTTAGGGTGGCTTCACACGAGCGTGTTTTTGTGTATACATATGCACGCACAAAAACACGCGTCTATTTGCAACAGGTGCGTGCCTGCAAAGATAGGACATGCATGCTCCATTGAAAAAAATGGTCTGTCGGCTCCCTGCATTATTTTTCAGGGAAGGGCTTTACATATAAGAGAAATTTTAGTGTAAAAAAAAAAAAAATACTTGCCTGTCTACCGCTGCTGTGTCCCCCGCGGGGATGAAGAACACATCTGCCACATGCTAGTTAAAAGAATTCCCTGCTGCTACATCTGCCACATCTGTGACAGATGCAGCAGAGGAATTCTTCAATTCTGCAGCTGCAGTAGAGGATTCTGCTGCTGGCAATTGATTTCAGGGAAGGACTTTAAATATTAGTTCTTCCCTGAAAATCAAGTAAAAGTGGTTTAAAAACAAAAAAAAATAGATACCTTGCTTCAGCTTCGGGGGCTCAGCAGTGTCTTCTGCTGTCCGTGGCTCCATTGACAACAAGCACGCAGCTGTATTCACGCGTGCTTTTGCTTGTACCTAGGTGTGCACGTATGTATGCACCTAAGTACACACAAAAACACACTTGTGTGAACCCACCCTTATGCTTATTCTGACATGCATATATCGGCCAGGTTTTCATGCTGATATACGCTGTCCATCTCTGCAGGGAGAGGAGGTGGGTCAGGAGCTAGTGCACTGAGCTTCCGCCCTCTCTCTGCCTCCTCTCCGCCCCTCGTCACTATTTGCAATGGGAGGGTCAGGGCGGGCTGGAATTTAGCTCCACCCCATCCCGCCCTCCCATTGCAAACAGTGGCGTGGGGCGGGAGATCAGTGCACTGCTCCCATTCTGTCCCGCCTCCTTCCCCTGCAGAGAAGGTCAGCGTATATTGGCTGAGAGTGAAAACCCGGCCAATATACACACATCTGAATAAGCCCTTTTTCTGTGGATAGCATTTAACTTGTAATCTTTGTACAACTCCTTTAACAATAGCTACATCTGTGTACTGCCATAGCAGTCATTAACAGGATTGACCAAATGTGATAACTTTATTTACAGCATTGCAGTACATTGCAGTTAAAAGGAATCTGTCAGCTCAAAATTCTATCTAAACTTCAGGCATGATATTATAGAGCAGAAGGAGCTGAGCAGATTGATATATAGTTTTATGGGGAAAGATTCAGTATAACCTGTATTTTATTCATTTATATTTCTGCACATTCTTAAGGGCGAGCACCCACTGGCGTTTTTTTACCTGCGTTTTGCGTTTTGCGTTTTGCGTTTTTCCTGCACAGGCATAGAGATAACATGTGTTCCTGTCCACTGGCGTTTTTTTTGCGTTGCGTTTGCGTTTTTAACATAGGAACTGTCAGTTGCATATGTGTCCTTATTTTTCTCCATGGAAATTAATGGAAAAGCCGCGAAAACGCCGCGAAAACGCCGCGAAAAACGCCGCGTTTTTTCCCCGCGGAAAACGCAAACGCCAGTGGGTGCTCGCCCTTAGCTTGGATGCTGCCTGACATCTGTATTTGACTACACTGGACTTCTGTGGGGATAAGGATCCCATCCCTGTGTTCTGGCGTGCATCTGGATTGCCGTGAGTGATTATGTTCTCTCTGGTGGGTGTGTTGATACCTCCATTCTTAGCTGAACAGTTCAATTGGCAGTCCTATCAGTGACTGACAGTTATCTGTGTATGACTGTATATACAGAGGTAGCTGTCAATCACTGATAGGACCGCCCATCAGGCTATTCAACTAAGAATGTGCAGAGGTTTAAATGAATAAAATACAAGTTATACTGAATCTTTCCCCATAAAACTATATATCAATCTGTTTGGCTCCTCCTGCTCTATCACATGCACTCTGCATTTTAGACAGAATTTAAGAGCTGACAGATTCTCTTCAAGTTATCATAACATGATAAATGTCAAGTTAAAGTTTGCTAAATCTGTATAGCATATATTATACACTGTTTTATATAACCTCTGAAAAAGTACATATCAAAACTGCACAAGAAAGTAGCTGTGAAAAAACAACTTTGGCAGTTCTGATACATTTAAACATCTTAGTAGCCTTGCGATGCTCTCGGTAATTAATTTTTCATTTTGGACACTTGGCTCTTTGCTAATTATATTTTGCAGCTTACTTCTTAATTTATATTGAGAACATTAAACCCCAGTCTAAACATTGTATAAGTCACTAATAGAGATGAGCGAACGTACTCATCCGAGCTTGATACTTGATACTCGTTCGAGTATTAGCGTGTTTGAGATGCTCTTTACTAGAGGCGAGTACCACGCGATGTTCGAGTTACTTTCACTTTCATCTCTGAGACGTTAGCTGCTTTTCTGGCCAATAGAAAGACAGGGAAGGCATTACAACTTCCCCCTGCGACGTTCAAGCCCTATACCACCCCCTGCAGTGAGTGGCTGGCGAGATCAGGTGTCACCCGAGTATATAAATCAGCCCCTCCCGCGGCTCGCCACAGATGCATTCTGACATAGCTCAGGGAAAGTGCTGCTGATGGTGGAGCTGCTATAGGGAGAGTGTTAGGAGTGATTTTAGGCTTCAAGAACCCCAACGGTCCTTCTTAGGGCCAGATCTGACTGTGTGCAGCACTGTTGAGGCTGCTTTTTGCAGTATTGCACATTTTTTTTTTGTATATCGGCCGTGCAGAGCATTGCGTCCTCAGTCTGCAGTAATTTTACATAGTCCAGGGCCAGTAGTGGTGAGCCAGGGAAAGTGAAAGAGATATACTGTGTATATAGGCAGTGGGCTTTTCCAAAAAAATGTGTGAAAAAACATTCTATTTGGGCTGCCTGTGACCGTCCTGAGTGTACTGCGTCTCTGCTGGGGGGTAGTAGTCCTAATTAATACGCAGCCAGCTAAGTGTTACAGCAGGCTTGCGCAAAATTCTTTCCTGGTTCTGCTGTGCGTTACACATCACCGCTGTCATCCTGTCCAGAGGGAAACAGTCTGCAGTAATTTTACATAGTCCAGGGCCAGTAGTGGTGAGCCAGGGACAGTGAAAGAGATATACTGTGTATATAGGCAGTGGGCTTTTCCAAAAGAATTTGGGAAAAAACATTCTATTTGGGCTGCCTGTGACCGTCCTGAGTGTACTGCGTCTCTGCTGGGGGTAGTAGTCCTAATTAATACGCAGCCAGCTAAGGGTTACAGCAGGCTTGCGCAAAATTCTTTCCTGGCTCTGCTGTGCGTTACACATCACCGCTGTCATCCTGTCCAGAGGGAAACAGTCTGCAGTAATTTTACATAGTCCAGGGCCAGTAGTGGTGAGCCAGGGACAGTGAAAGAGATATACTGTGTATATAGGCAGTGGGCTTTTCCAAAAAAATTGGGAAAAAACATTCTATTTGGGCTGCCTGTGACCGTCCTGAGTGTACTGCGTCTCTGCTGGGGGTAGTCCTAATTAATACGCAGCCAGCTAAGGGTTACAGCAGGCTTGCGCAAAATTCTTTCCTGGCTCTGCTGTGCGTTACACATCACCGCTGTCATCCTGTCCAGAGGGAAACAGTCTGCAGTAATTTTACATAGTCCAGGGCCAGTAGTGGTGAGCCAGGGACAGTGAGAGATATACTGTGTATATAGGCAGTGGGCTTTTCCCAAAAAATTTGGGAAAAAACATTCTATTTGGGCTGCCTGTGACCATCCTGAGTGTACTGCGTCTCTGCTGGGGGTAGTAGTTCTAATTAATACGCAGCCAGCTAAGGGTTACAGCAGGCTTGCGCAAAATTCTTTCCTGGCTCTGCTGTGCGTTCCGTAAGCAAATTCAGCCTCCAACCACAGGCCAATAAGCGGCACATTGCTGAGGGGTAGGGGTAGGCCTAGAGGACGTGGACGCGGGCGAGGACGCGGAGGCCCAAGTCAGGGTGTGGGCACAGGCCGAGCTCCTGATCCAGGTGTATCGCAGCCGACTGCTGCGGGATTAGGAGAGAGGCACGTTTCTGGCGTCCCCACATTCATCTCACAATTAATGGGTCCACGCGGTAGACCTTTATTAGAAAATGAGCAGTGTGAGCAGGTCCTGTCGTGGATGGCAGAAAGTGCATCCAGCAATCTATCGACCACCCAGAATTCTGCGTCGTCCACTGCTGCAACTCTGAATCCTCTGGCTGCTGCTCCTCCTTCCTCCCAGCCCCCTCACTCCATTACAATGACACATTCTGAGGAGCAGGCAGACTCCCAGGAACTGTTCTCGGGCCCCTGCCCAGAATGGGCAGCAATGGTTCCGAATCCTCTCCCACTGGAGGAGTTTGTCGTGACTGATGCCCAACCTTTGGAAAGTTCCCGGGGTCCGGGGGATGAGGCTGGGGACTTCTGGCAACTGTCTCAAGAGCTTTCAGTGGGTGAGGAGGACGATGACGATGAGACACGGTTGTCTATCACTCAGGTAGTAGTAATTGGAGTAAGTCCGAGGGAGGAGCGCACAGAGGATTCGGAGGAAGAGCAGCAGGACGATGAGGTGACTGACCCCACCTGGTTTGCTACACCTACTGAGGACTGGTCTTCAGAGGGGGAGGCAAGTGCAGCAGCAGGGCAGGTTGGAAGAGGCAGTGCAGTGGCCAGGGGTAGAGGCAGGGCCAGACCGAATAATCCACCAACTGTTTCCCAAAGCGCCCCCTCGCGCCATGCCACCCTGCAGAGGCTGAGGTGCTCAAAGGTCTGGCAGTTTTTCACTGAGAGTGCAGACGACCGACGAACAGTGGTGTGCAAACTTTGTCGCGCCAAGATCAGCCGGGGAGCCACCACCACCAGCCTCACCACCACCAGCATGCGCAGACATATGATGGCCAAGCACCCCACAAGGTGGGACGAAGGCCGTTCACCGCCTCCGGTTTGCACCGCTGCCTCTCCCCCTGTGCCCCAACCTGCCACTGAGATCCAACCCCCCTCTCAGGACACAGGCACTACCGTCTCCTGGCCTGCACCCACACCCTCACCTCCGCTGTCCTCGGCCCCATCCACCAATGTCTCTCAGTGCACTGTCCAGACGTCGCTAGCGCAAGTGTTGAAGCGCAAGCGCAAGTACGCCGCCGCGCACCCACACGCTCAAGCGTTAAACGTGCACATAGCCAAATTTATCAGCCTGGAGATGCTGCCGTATAGGCTTGTGGAAACGGAGGCTTTTAAATGTATGATGGCGGTGGCGGCCCCGCGCTACTCAGTTACCAGTCGCCACTACTTTTCCCGATGTGCCGTCCCAGCCCTGCACGACCACGGCTCCCGCAACATTGTACGCGCCCTCACCAACGCGGTTACTGCCAAGGTCCACTTAACAACAGACACGTGGACAAGCACAGGCGGGCAGGGCCACTATATCTCCCTGACGGCACATTGGGTGAATTTAGTGGAGGCTGGGACAGAGTCAGAGCCTGGGACCACTCACGTCCTACCCACCCCCAGAATTGCGGGCCCCAGCTCGGTGGTGGTATCTGCGGCGGTGTATGCTTCCTCCACTAAACCACCCTCCTCCTCCTCCTCCTCCTACGCAACCTCTGTCTCGCAATCAAGATGTGTCAGCAGCAGTACGTTGCCAGCAGTCGGTGTCGCACGGCGTGGCAGCACAGCAGTGGGCAAGCGTCAGCAGGCCGTGCTGAAACTACTCAGCTTAAGAGAGAAGAGGCACACGGCCCACGAACTGCTGAAGGGTCTGACAGAGCAGACCGACCGCTGGTTTGCGCCGCTGAGCCTCCAACCGGGCATGGTCGTGTGTGACAACGGCCGTAACCTGGTGGCGGCTCTGCAGCTCGGCAGCCTCACGCACGTGCCATGCCTGGCCCACGTCTTTAATTTGGTGGTTCAGCGCTTTCTGAAAAGCTACCCACGCTTGTCATACCTGCTCGGAAAGGTGCGCCGGCTCTGCGCAGATTTCCGCAAGTCCCACACGGACGCTGCCACCCTGCGCACCCTGCAACATCGGTTTAATCTGCCAGTGCACCGACTGCTGTGCGACGTGCCCACACGGTGGAACTCTATGCTCCACATGTTGGCCAGGCTCTATGAGCAGCGTAGAGCTATAGTGGAATACCAACTCCAACATGGGCGGCGCAGTGGGAGTCAGCCTCCTCAATTCTTTACAGAAGAGTGGGCCTGGTTGGCAGACATCTGCCAGGTCCTTGGAAACTTTGAGGAGTCTACCCAGATGGTGAGCGGGGATGCTGCAATCATTAGTGTCACCATTCCTCTGCTATGCCTCTTGAGAAGTTCCCTGCAAAGCATAAAGGCAGACGCTTTGCGCTCGGAAACGGAGGCGGGGGAAGACAGTATGTCGCTGGATAGTCTGAGCACCCTCCTGTCTATATCTCAGCGCGTTGAGGAGGAGGAGGAGGAGGTGGAGGAGCATGAGGAGGAGGGGGAAGAGACAGCTTGGCCCACTGCTGACGGTACCCATGCTGCTTGCCTGTCATCCTTTCAGCGTGTATGGCCTGAGGAGGAGGAGGAGGAGGAGGAGGAGGATCCTGAAAGTGATCTTCCTAGTGAGGACAGCCATGTGTTGCGTACAGGTACCCTGGCACACATGGCTGACTTCATGTTAGGATGCCTTTCTCGTGACCCTCGCGTTACACGCATTCTGGCCACTACGGATTACTGGGTGTACACACTGCTCAACCCATGGTATAAGGAGAACCTTTCCACTCTCATACCCAAAGAGGAAAGGGGTTCGAGAGTGATGCTATACCACAGGACCCTGGCGGACAAGCTGATGGTAAAATTCCCATCCGACAGCGCTAGTGGCAGAAGGCGCAGTTCCGAGGGCCAGGTAGCAGGGGAGGCGCGGAGATCAGGCAGCATATACAGCACAGGCAGGGGAACACTCTCTAAGGCCTTTGACAGCTTTCTCGCTCCCCAGCAAGTCTGTGTCACCGCTCCCCAGTCAAGGCTGAGTCGGCGGGAGCACTGTAAAAGGATGGTGAGGGAGTACGTAGCCGATCGCACGACCGTCCTCCGTGACGCCTCTGCCCCCTACAACTACTGGGTGTCGAAGCTGGACACGTGGCCTGAACTCGCGCTGTATGCCCTGGAGGTGCTTGCTTGTCCTGCGGCTAGCGTCTTGTCAGAGAGGGTGTTTAGTGCAGCTGGGGGAATCATCACGGATAAGCGTACCCGCCTGTCAACCGACAGTGCCGACAGGCTTACACTCATCAAGATGAACAAAGCCTGGATTTCTCCAGACTTCTCTTCTCCACCAGCGGACAGCAGCGATACCTAAGCAATACGTAGGCTGCACAGCGGATGGAAGCATCGTTCTCTATCACCATCAAAAACGGGGACCTTTTAGCTTCATCAATCTGTGTATAATATTCATCCTCCTCCTCCTGCTCCTCCTCCTGAAACCTGACGTAATCACGCTGAACGAGCAATTTTTCTTAGGCCCACAAGGCTCAGTCATATAATTTTTGTAAACAATTTTTATACGTTTCAATGCTCATTAAAGCGTTGAAACTTGCACCTGAACCAATTTTTATTTTACCTGGGCTGCCTCCAGGTCTAGCTACAAATTAAGCCACATTAACCAAATCGAATAATGGGTTTCACCTGCCCTCTTGGTTGGGCATGGGCAATTTTTCTGAGGTACATTAGTACTGTTGGTACACCAATTTATTTGGGCCCTCGCCTACAGTGTAATCCAATTAATTTTTTGCCCATCTGCATTAAAGCTGACGTTACATCAGCTGTGCTGGGCACTGCAATGGGATATATTTATGTACCGCCGGTGGGTTCCAGGGAGCCACCCATGCTGTCGGTCCACACGGAGTTGTAACTGCATGTGTCCACTTCTAAAGAACCCCAGTCTGACTGGGGCATGCAGTGTGGGCCGAGGACCACCTGCATTAAACATGACATTACCTCAGCTGTGCTGGGCACTGCAATGGGATATATTTATATACCGCCGGTGGCTTCCTGGCACCCACCCATGCTGTCGGTCCACACGGAGTTGTAACTGCATGTGTCCACTTCTAAAGAACCCCAGTCTGACTGGGGCATGCAGTGTGGGCCCAAGCCCACCTGCATTAAACATGACATTACCTCAGCTGTGATGAGCAATGCAATGGGATATATTTATGTACCACCGGTGGGTTCCAGGGAGTCACCCATGCTGTTCGTCCACACAGACTTCACAATAGGGAGTTGTACCTGCCTGTGTCTACTTATAAAAAACCCCAGTCTGACTGGGGCATGCAGTGTGGGCCGAAGTCCACCTGCATTTAATCTGACGTTAGCTCTGCTGTCCAGGGCACTGCAATGGGATACATTTATGTACAGCCGGTGGCTTACAGGGAGCCACTCATGCTGTGGGTGCACACGGAATTCCCATTGCGGAGTTGTACCTGCCTGTGACTATTTATAAAAAACCCCGGTCTGACTGGGGCATGCAGACACCTTGACAGAATGAATAGTGTGTGGCACATAGGTTCCCCATTGCTATGCCCACGTGTGCAGCTCCTGATGGCGGTGGCACAGGATTATATTTCTCATTGCTTCTGTACAGCATTGTGGGCTATCGTCCTGCCCCTTTTAAAGAGGGTCGCTGCCTAGCCGTGCCAACACTCTACAGTGTGTGCCTGCGGTTCCTCCTCATGGCAGACGCACTTATAAATAGACATGAGGGTGGAGTGGCATGAGGGCAGCTGAAGGCTGCGCAGGGACACTTTGGTGTGTGCTGTGGACACTGGGTCGTGCGGGGGGGGGGGGGCGGGGGTTGTTCAGCATGTAACCCAGGAGAAGTGGCAGCGGAGTGTCATGCAGGCAGTGATTGTGCTTTGTTGGAGGTAGTGTGGTGCTTAGCTAAGGTATGCATTGCTATTGAGGGCTTTTCAGAAGTAAAAATTGTTGGGAGGGGGGGGGGCACTCTTGCCGCTATTGTGGCTTAATAGTGGGACCTGGGAACTTGAGATGCAGCCCAATATGTAGCCCCTCGCCTGCCCTATCCGTTGCTGTGTCGTTCCCATCACTTTCTTGAATTGCCCAGATTTTCACAAATGGAAACCTTAGCGAGCATCGGCGATATACAAAAATGCTCGGGTCGCCCATTGACTTCAATGGTGTTCGTTATTCGAAACGAACCCTCGAGCATCGCGAAATTTTCGTGCATTAACGAGAACCCGAGCATTTTGGTGCTCGCTCATCTCTAGTCACTAACCATTCCAAGTGGAATTTTATACTTCATAATTTTCTGCTTACGCAATCCAATATAAATATATTGAGGTGCTCCAATTAAAATGCAGAATCATCACAAAAGTGATGTGAAGTTTGATCCATTTGGAATAGTTACTTGACATAAGCAGTGCTTACTTTGCATATGAACTTTACCACTAGTTACTACTAAGGGCTGGTTCACAATGTTGCTAATTGGCTCCATTGTTCACCTCCATTCTAGAAGTTGAACAATGATAAACCAGAATGGCTCTGGACTGACCCATTGATTATAATGGGTCAGTCCTGATTCCATAATGTCTCTGGTATTTTCCAGGATGAAATAAGACTACACGGAGCGCTATTTCATTCTGGATTTCATGGAAATTTGCACTGGAAGCTCAAAATGGAACTTCCGATGCAGATGTGAACAAGCCCTATTCCTGTTAATCTTATCAGTATATAGTTCAGTAGTTAATAATAAACACTTGCAAGGCTGAAAAAAGGCATGTTCATGTAGTGAAAAAAAGTGTCCTATACACATTCAGTTTTTATTTGCTTCAACATCTGTTACTGATTCAGCTTTATATCCCTGTGAGTAGTCGTGGCAAGTGGACATTTATTCCCTTCCCTACAGCCTATTGCACTGGCACTAAAGTGGTTTTGGAGGTGCCAAGGCAACCAAAACCTGTAGTTTACATAGGGTCCAGGCTGCCTATTTAAAGGGAACTTGGCCTACAGCATACAGCTGGGTGATTGGGTGTAACTTATCCTGGCTCTGCTCATTTATTTTGTTCCAAAGTTTGTTTACTGACCCAGATCCTTATTTTGATCTAGGCTTTGTTTCGGACTATGCTCCCACAATGTCCTCCTGCATGGTACCTCCTGACCTACTCCAGCTTCTAGGCTACAGTATCTTCTAACTATATTTCCAGTATATCCTCTATCTAGTTGTATTCTGATTTATCTCCCAGTGATGACTTTTGACTCTGTTTCACAAAACATTGCCTACAAAGCTGTTGCCACCAATCCATTGATAATTATGAGGACTGCAACCCCACAGGACTCCTTCAGACGCGCATGTATATATACTGAATTTAAAAATTTGTATTAGGTCGATGTGCTCAGAACTTCAACTAATGTTTCTAGTGAAACATTGGAGCATAAAAGAGAAAGAGCCCAACCATTAGAGATGATTATGTAAGGCCAGGTACACACAGTACAATTCCCGGATATGATTTCTATCAATCCAAGAAGTGGGTACAAAAAAGTGGACAAGTTAAAGTCTTTCTCTTTTTTCCCTCCCTTTAGAAGTTACTGTTAACTGAGGCTGAATAAAAACAGCATAAAACTGTCCTGTGTCACAATCAATGATCCAAATTTCTTTTGATCAGGGCATAAAATTTTCAGTTTATGGATTAATCCTAAAGCAGGTTTCATGTGATAATGGTGCACACTTCTACAGAAGCTAACCTTAAGCAACCCTTGAATGTTATGGTGATCTAAAACAGTCAGTAGAAATTTGTGAGCATGTGGTATGTTTGTGCAGGCTGTGTGGACAGCGGCCTACAAGAACACAACTTCTAGATGGCTAGACAGGAAACAGAAAAAGGTATGCACTTGAACAAACACAAAAACATAAAGAATTTAGTGTAAAAAAAAAAAATGCTTACGTCTCCGCCGCTGCCGTGACCCCCGCGAGGATGAAGAACAAATCTGCCACATGCGGCAGATGTTTCCTTCATCTCCGCTAGTTAAAAGAATTCCCTGCTGCTACATCTGCCACATCTGTGACAGATGCAGCTGAGGAATTCTTCAATTCTCTATGGGGGACCCTGTTGAATGACGGGCGAGAGCTGCCTGTGGTTGGCTGAGCACCTCAGCCAATCACATTCAGCTCGTTCAGCAGGCGGGGATTTTAAATCCCCACCTGCTGATAGATCAGCACCACAGTGCAGGGGACAGCAGGAGAAGAGGCTGCTGAGCCCCGGCAGCTGAAACAAGGTGAGTATCTATTTTTTTTGTTTTTTAAACCACTTTTACTTGATCTTCAGGGAAGGGCTTATATTCAAAGCCCTTCCCTGAAATCAATTGCCCGCAGCAGAATCCTCTACCGCAGCTGACATGTGTGACAGCTGTGGTAGAGAATTGAAGAATTCCTCTGCTGCATTTGTCACAGATGTGGCAGATGTAGCAGCAGGGAATTCTTTTAACTAGCGGGGATAAAGGAAGCATCTGCTGCATATGACAGATGTGTTCTTCATCCTTGCGGGGGTCACGGCAGCGGGGGAGAGGTAAATATATATTTTTAAAAAAAATTTTTTTTCTTAAAACTCAAATCTTTCCTTTTCAGGAAAGGGCTTATATTTAAAGCCCTTCCCTGAAAAAGAATGCAGGGGTGCTGGCAGAGCATTGTTTTCACTGGAGCCGCAGGCAGCAGCCACAGCTCCATTGAAAACAATGCGTGCATTCCCTATTGTGCATGCATGTCCTATCGTTGTAAGCACACGTCTGTAAAGCACGGACATGTGAAGACACCATAGGAAATGCACTGTTGCAAATAGAAGCGTGTTTTTGTGCGTGCATACACTACCGTTCAAAAGTTTGGGGTCACATTGAAATGTCCTTATTTTTGAAGGAAAAGCACTGTACTTTTCAATGAAGATAACTTTAAACTAGTCCTAACTTTAAACAAATGCACTCTATACATTGCTAATGTGGTAAATGACTATTCTAGCTGCAAATGCCTGTTTTTTTGTGCAAAATCTACAAAGGTCAATAGAGGCCCATTTCCAGCAACTATCACTCCAGTGTTCTAATGGTACAATGTGTTTGCTCATTGGCTCTGAAGGCTAATTGATGATTAGAAAACCCTTGTGCAATCATGTTCACACATCTGAAAACAGTCTAGCTCGTTACAGAAGCTACAAAACTGACCTTCCTGTGAGCAGATTGAGTTTCTGGAGCATCACATTTGTGGGGTCAATTAAACGCTCAAAATGGCCAGAAAAAGAGAACTTTCATCTGAAACTCGACAGTCTATTCTTGTTCTTAGAAATGAAGGCTATTCCATGCGAGAAATTGCTAAGAAATTGAAGATTTCCTACAACGGTGTGTACTACTCCCTTGAGAGGACAGCACAAACAGGCTCTAACCAGAGTAGAAAAAAAAGTGGGAGGCCGCGTTGCACAACTAAGCAAGAAGATAAGCACATTAGAGTCTCTAGTTTGAGAAACAGACGCCTCACAGGTACCCATCTGGCATCTTTATTAAATAGTACCCGCAAAACACCAGTGTCAACATCTACAGTGAAGAGGCGGCTGCGGGATTTTGGGCTTCAGGGCAGAGTGGCAAAGAAAAAGCCATATCTGAGACTGGCCAATAAAAGAAAAAGATTAAGATGGGCAAAAGAACACAGACATTGGACAGAGGAAGACTGGAAAAAAGTGTTGTGGACGGATGAATCCAAGTTTGAGGTGTTTGGATCACAAAGAAGAACGTTTGTGAGACGCAGAACAAATGAAAAGATGCTGGAAGAATGCCTGACGCCATCTGTTAAGCATGGTGGAGGTAATGTGATGGTCTAGGGTTGCTTTGGTGCTGATAAGGTGGGAGATTTGTACAGGGTAAAAGGGATTCTGAATAAGGAAGGCTATCACTCCATTTTGCAACGCCATGCCATACCCAGTGGACAGCGCTTGATTGGAACCAATTTCATCCTACAACAGGACAATGACCCTAAACACACCTCCAAATTGTGCAAGAACTATTTACAGCAGAAGCAGGCAGCTGGTATTCTATCGGTAATGGAGTGGCCAGCGCAGTCACCAGATCTGAACCCCATTGAGCTGTTGTGGGAGCAGCTTGACCGTATGGTACGCCAAAAGTGCCCATCCAACCAATCCAACTTGTGGGAGATGCTTCTAGAAGCGTGGGGTGCAATTTCACAAGCTTACCTCAACAAATTAACAGCTAGAATGTCAAAGGTGTGCAATGCTGTAATTGCTGCAAAAGGAGGATTCTTTGACGAAAGCAAAGTTTGATGTAAAAACAATGTTATTTCAAATACAAATCATTATTTCTAACCTTGTCAATGTCTTGACTCTATTTTCTATTCATTTCACAACGCATGGTGGTGAATAAGTGTGACTTTTCATGGAAAACACAAAATTGTTTGGGTGACCCCAAACTTTGGAACGGTAGTGTATGTACGCACAAAAACACGCTCGTGTGAAGCTACCCTAATGGTGATGCTTGACCAACAAATGGCAACTGAACCAGAGAAATTTACCTGACTTCTTAACAGGTCTTTAGCTTCTGAACGTGACCATGCTATTTTGCCTTCAATCCGTTCCGAGGAAGGGGCTGTGTCTCCAATACACATCAATGTGCTGGTGCTTTGTTAAAATGAAGAGGAGTCAGGTTTACTTCTCTATTCAATCACCATTTATTCGCAGAGCTGTGCAATTAGCCCGATACATTTGCCTTTTTTTATCTTCCACTCAGTAATGCTGAAAAGGACTCATAGTTATAGCTATTATACACTATGGAATTTTCAAGACTCAAAAACCTAGAGACTGTTTTAGGTCAAGATTCCTCTGTGAGACAATGTATGTCAGATTCAAAGGCAGCAAAAATAAAATGGCCTCATATTTAAAATGGATTGTTTTATTATTGGAGTGACAGGCTTTCAAGTAACATATATATTTTATGAGTAAAATATATAATTCCCATTGATAGATGGAAAAGAGCTTGAAAATGATGTGAAGTCAAGTACAAGCAGAAGTTCCCTTATCATATTCATTCTGAATATGACATAAAACAGATTGCAGTGTGATGAAACAGCAATGCCTTGGGAATTATTGGGAGAAAGTTTCCTATATGGAAGGATATTTACCTAAAATGTCTATGATATTCTCTCGATACAATTACCTAGTAGGATTAATAAATAATGATGCTGCTTTTTGTTAAAAAAATGGAACACTTGCTCACTTGGAGACAAAACTCATATAGGAAAAATGTTACACATGAAACATTCCTTGATCTTATTTCTAGCAGGCGCAGACCTTCATTCTAATCCAGTTTCACATTATTAAAGGGATTCAAAAATTGATGACAAGGTAGTGAATATGTCTTCTCTGTTAGCAATGAAATATTTATTAGTGCAGTGTGTTGTATGCAACGTAAATAGCAGAACTTTTCATATACCTAGCTTGGTATTTGCATGTATAATCCATTTTGCAGTGCATCTACCTGCTCACTCTTGAGCATCTGTTTTAAAGGGGTTTGGTCATTAGAATAAAATCCCACCCCCCAGACCTTGCCTGAAATTAAAAAAATGAGGTACACTCACCTCTCCTGGAGCCCCAGGATGCAGCTGACAGCTGCCACGGATATCGACAGTGACTTTCGGGTAGATAGCTAGGTGGAAGCTCGTGAGTGCTGTGGGCAATCAGAGGCTCCAACGTCATTGTTGATGTTTCTGGCATCCTTGCTCATATTCTGGGTGTCATGATGCCAGGAGTTTGGGGATGCAACATTGCAGCCTCTGATGGGGCTTATTTTTACTCAGAAGTGGTAGAGCAGAGAAGCCAGGGGGTTAATATCTTGTCTTTTTTTATTTCACTGCACTGGGGCCACAAAAGGTGGAATATTATTACTGAGGGGACCACTACTGTGGGTGGTGGCAAACATAGGGGACGCCTAACCATTGTGGAGTCAGAAAAAAAGAGGAGCCTTATTTACTGTGGGTTGCAGAAAAAATGGGAGCCTAATTACCATGGGGAGCAATAAAGGGGAGCCCAACTATTGTGATGGCCACAAAGGGGACATTATTATTTTCTGGAGGGCACAATGCAGGAACGGTTACTGGGGGGTGGTGGTGGTGGAGGGCTCACTGGAGGTAGTGGCAGGATAGGGAAAATGTGTAGAAATTAGTTGTTGCTGGAAGAAGTCTTTATAACAGTCTGAGCCCAAATAGAGAAGAAAAAAAAAGATAATTTATTTCTTGGGGCACAGTGTATTGTGTTTTTGTGGGCGCAGTGTAGTATAATTTATTTTGGGGGGGCACAGTGTAGAGTAATTTATCTCTGGGACATGGTGAGTAGCACTCAAGTAACACTGTGTGATGATGTTATTTTCTGAGGAGCCAAAAAAATCTGGAGCTGATAGAGAAGAAAAGGAGGGAGTCTAGAGGACATCACCTGTGAGTCACTCAGTGTCATTGTATATTCTGTCTCTGACATATGACATCAGTATTGCATTCACTTGCAAGGTTTACAGCATTCTAGTTGGCTACAATACACCTCCGAATGTCCTTACCATGTTAAGGTCACACCAGGAGCTGTAGTTTTCCATGGTAAAACCTCTCTAACACATGATGGGTTGCCAGTAATGCTTCGGTGTTCTAACTATACCAAAACATTATTGATGACTAGAGATGAGAAAATATACTCGTTTCGAGTAATTACTCAATCGAGCACCGCGATTTTTGAGTACTTCCGTACTCGGGTGAAAAGATTCGGGGGGCGCCGGGGGGCGGGGGGAGGCGTGGCGGAGCGGGGGGTAGCAGCAGGGAACAGGGGGGAGCCCTCTCTCTCTCCCTCTCCCCCCCACTCCCCACTGCAACCCCCCAATCACCCACGGCGCCCCCCGAATCTTTTCACCCGAGTACGGAAGTACTCAAAAATCACGGCACTCGGGCAAAAAAGGGGCGTGGCCGAGTAGGTTCGCTCATCTCTATTGATGACTCAAGTATAGAACACGACTTGAGAGCACCATGTTTCTTTCTCTCTCATTCTTGCGCTCATTCTTTTTGTTCTCTCACTCTTCCTTTTTTTGTTCGCTCATTCTCTCCCCCCTTTCTTGTTCTCACCCCTCTCTCTTACTCAGGGTTAGCCATGCCCTCAAAGGTCAGGCTCATCACCCTGTGAAAGGCTGTGCCAGGTTGACATCTCTGTACTGATATGAACATTTGGGTTTATGTAATTCATAATTCTTCTACCTCTTTAAACTAAAACACAATCTCCATAATGATTTCTGTTAAACTGTAAAACTGTTCAGTGATTTCGAAGACTAGGAACAAGGTAGACATCAAGTATGCTTCACTTTCTGAATTTCCTTTGAAAGAATATGAATATAGTAATCAACCAGCGCAGAGTTTATGTTTTTTTTTCTTTTTTCATTTTAATGATTTTAATTAACATAATGATGCTAATTCTGTAGCTGCGGGACAGAGTGAATTGTGGCTACCATATGCAATATAAAAGAATTGTTTTCCTTTAAAAATGTGTTGAAGAAAGATATGTTTCTCATGCGGTGCAGAATAAAGAGCTTTCATGACTATTGTCCTCTCATATGAAATTGGGACAGTTGGATTTCCTTCCTTTGGTTGTATGTTAATTGTTGAAAATGTACAGTATATCGAGGACTCTGTGTAGCACAGTGGCTTAATATTTAGAACTGTTGACTTGCAGCACTTGGGTACCAGATTCACATTTGTCCAAGAGTAATGTCTATATGCTTTTTCCTTCTTGCATAGCTTTCCTTAATGTCTTCTGATTTTCTTTCATTCTTTAAAATCATACTGATAAGCTTATTACCTTTCTATAAAAGTGGCCTTAATTAGAATTAAAATGTGATTGATTGTCGAGATGTTTATATAAATAAGCAATAGAAAATAATTAAATGTTAAAGACAATTAAACAAGTTGGACTAGTTGAAAGCAAAAAATATTCTTTAGAATATTTTTAACATGATGTGGTTAACATGGATGTGAATGGGATCTGGCGTAATCTATACGGGTGCCTGGAAAACACTCGCAACAAAAAGTACAGAACCAAAATTTGTTCTGGAGCCCATAGGACTCTAGTTATGCCACATTCAGGTTTGGGACAAGTGATAGGTAAGGGTAGATGCCGGCCCATAGTGCTACCTCATAACAAACAGAGGGGAGGTGCAATTTAATTGAGCTGCTAACTTATCTTTTTAGGCTCCACTGCAACATTTATACAGCGTCTGCGCAGTCTACTTGCCCATCTTTTCTTCTATGTGAGCAGTGTAACATGCATTACCATGTGTAAAGAGGAGGCCAGGAGGGAAGGATGCTCTTCATCAGCTCTGCAGAGGCAAGGCTTGCAGGGCAGGGAAAGCTGTACACTGGTGACAATCAGCAATTTGCTGCAGCAGGTGACCAACACACAAGGTGCTTCTGGGAAATAAAACAGCTGATTGCTGCATACATAAGCATGCTGTGTATTGGGCAGATGCTACATTGATCAGCCATTTTGAAAAACTGAAGAGAGAGCGGATTTTTTAAGGTCCTTGTTAGTTAAAGAACCTTTCATCTTGTCCAGAACATATGATCAGTCACATATACAAGAGAAGTCAGGCTCAAGGGTGCATTGCTGGAGGTGTTAAAGGACCTTTGATGGTGACATCTTTTATTGACGCTGGATCGACTATGTTTGTTTTAGTTTCCACTTGAATTCCCACAAGATCTGTGTATTCTACTGAGCAGGTGAGCTGGGATTTATCTTCTTTTACAAATACCTTGGAGCTGTGGGTAGTCACCCAGACGGCATGGCTCAACATCCTTCCAGACGTCTTCTGTCACCTGTGGAATCAATGCTATGTCGAGTTGCTACACTTTGCTGGGCTATAAGGGGGTCTTTATAATAATAATTCCTGTGCCCTGACATTTGAAATGTCAGTGTATAGGTCTATGTAGACTGCAAATACAAAATGTTGACTTTGCAAGGTGTCTATTATTGAGCACTAAATGTTTTAATCTTTAAGGCAAGTCCATGGGCTGAATTTATTTTTAAAAGGATTGTCCACTTTATATGGAATACAGTTTTTAACTACAATACTCTGATCAGGTTGGTTGGGAGCTTTGCGTATTTTGGCCAAAATATCAAGATACCTCAGATTTATTTTCAGAAGCAGTTGGGCCCTGCAATGCTAAGGGAGCCTAGGGTGTCAATGCTTTGTTTGATATACTTTGATGTGTGGGACAGCTAGCCTTATCTAATAGTATGTGTGAAAGTGAAGGTGCCTTAAAGGGGTTGTCCGGCCATAAACATTAGGTCTCATTACTTCTGTTTGCCCAATACAATGCACTTTGTAATATACATTGTGCATTGTAAATTAGCCAAACAGAAGTTATTCACTTACCTTTTGGGGTGCCCCCCCCTATGTTGCTCCTCGGTTGCCATGGTTCTGACAAGTCTCTTGTCCTCTTCTTGTTGGGACGACGGGGACGCGCTTCTCCAGCACAGCTCTGCGCATGTGCAGAAGAACTTCAGCCGCTTGGAAGCTCAGTTCTGCCTGCAGGGGAGGCGTGGCTGCTGGCTCTTCATCTCCAAGGTAAGAATGAGTGGAGGGGCGGGCTCTCGTGGGAGGGGAGGGGGGAGGGGGGAGGATGGATGGATGTGTGCAAGTGGTGGTGGTGGGGGGGCTGTGTGTGTGTGCGTGTGTGTGTGTGTGCAGTGATGTGTGCTACTGTAATGTCAGGAGACCCGGCTGTCAGAAGTCCTGGGGGGGGGGGATCTGTGTGTGTGTGTGCAGTGATCTGTGCTATTGTAATGTCAGGAGACCCGGCTGTCAGAAGTCCGGGGGGGGGGGGCTGTGTGTGTGTGTGTGTGTGTGCAGTGATGTGTGACTTGTAGCGGTGGGGTGTGCGGTCACATAGACTTGTAGCGGTGGAGTGTGCGGTCACATAGACTTGTCGCTGTGGGGTGTCCCGTCACATAGATTTGTAGCTGTGGGGGGGGGGGGGTCTGTCACAGTAATTTGTAACGTGGTGTTGGAGGGGGGCTGTGACAGTAATTTGCCGCGCTGGGGGGGGGGATAGCGTAGGGCTGTCACAGTAATTTTTCACACGGTATAATTATGCCTGTGCAGGGAGGGGAGGAGGTGAGCTGTGTCTGTTGTGAATGGTGGATCCTGTGTTATCTATATATAGGTATCACTGTACTTGTAGGGGGGAGGGGCAGGGGGTGCTGTTAGTGTACTTGTGTGTGGGCACTGTAAAGGGCGACTCTGTGGGGGAGGTCACAGGGGGGGCACTGTATAGGGACGCTGTGGATGGGGGGACTGTGGGGGGCATGTGGAGGGGGGCTACTTTAGAGTGCACTGGGGGGGACTCTGGGGGGTGGCATGTGTAGGGGGGGTACTGTGGGGGGGAATACTGGGAGGGCACTGTTGAGGGGGGACTGTGGAGAATGCTGTGGTTGGGGGGAATGAGGGGGGCTACTTTGGAGGGCACTGTAGGGGTGACCCTGGGGGGCACTGTGGGGGGCATGTGTAGGGGGTACTGTAGAGGGCACTGTTTGTGGCACTGTAGGGGGGGACTGTGGGGGATCATTAGGGGGGCACTGTGGGAGAGTGCACTGTGAGGGGGGGTCATTGTGAGGGGGGGGGTCGCTGTGGGAGGGGCACTATGAGGGCATGTGTGTGTGGGGAAATGTTTTGTTTTACTTTAGCAGGGTGGGGGGGCAGTAGGTAGCCTTGCTGTGGGGGGCTGCAGGAGAGTTCTCTCTCGGCTCTCCCCAGCCCCTCTCCATTCACTATACACAGTGCTGCTGTTTACACTCATGCCAGGATTTTATCCTGAACCATGAGTGTATAACGCAGTCTCCCCTGGCCACACCCCCTCTGATTATAGTATGCAGCAGGGGGCGGGGCCTGGGCAGGGAGAGACTGTAGAGCAGTTCAATAGAGGTGGGCGTGTCATGGGCGGGGCTAGGACGTGAGCTGAGGGAGGCCATGAAATCCTGCCTTTTCATGTCTCTTACTGCCATCGGGAGCGCGCACACTGAAGAGGGAGAGTGCAGAGCATTGTGGAAAGGCAGCACAGAGGCGCCATCTTTGAAAGCTGCAGTGAAGATCAGATTCTAAGGTAAGAAACTGACATTGCAGCTGATCTGCCTGCCGGTTTGAGCCCCTGTATGCTGTCTGTTACTATCCTTACTGAAAGGGAAGCAGCAGCATTATAAAAATTTTTACCCTGTGGGGCCGGACAACCCCTTTAAGTCTGCCTGATTCACTACATTTCATTGTGGCAATGGCACCCTAAACAAGCCTTATATATGTGAAGGTATAATATTAAGCAGCCACCCCTCTAATATACAATGGGTGTGTGAGTGGTTGTTCATCAGTGTACCTGTTACCTCCCCCTTATGGCATTTTCCTTCTGCAAGCGTCTGGGAACTGGTCTTTGTACATGCTCTTGTGCTCATAAGTATGGCCATCTTTCAGAGATTTTGGTGTGGATTTTATCTCTTTCAGTAAATTGTACAATACTCTGACTAGTGTCACAGGAGATCAATCAGTTGTCAGTGCCTTATACTAAGCTTGTATCATAATATATGAAATCATTATTCAAAACCAAAGAACATTATACGCTTTATTTTATTGTAATGTGGACTGAACTCATTTTCATGAAGGTCGAAGATAAGGTAATCTTTTCTCTTCCACAGGGAATTCATTTTTAAATTATTATTTTTTCCAATTTTATAGAGTAGCCTATAAACAAAGCATCTGTAGATGTAATTAAGTTTCAGCACATTTGAAAACAACCTCTTAAATTATTCAAACCCCCTAAATAGAATCCCTCATAACTGTGTACATTTGCAAATCAGGTATTATCTCAAGCACATCTGATGCAACTAATTAGTTGCATCAGATGTGCTTGAAATAAAACACATCAAATACCTAGATCTGCTAGGGCTTTGTTGTCTATGACATTTGAATGCATGTTAGAAATTTGGTTAGTAAGAGTGTGGTCCAAAAAGTTAAGAGAATAGATCACTGTCTTGCACAAACAAGAAAAAGGATACAAAAAAACGCATTTATTCACAAGTGATTTTTTTTCTAGAAGTAATAGTCCAAGAAATAAAATCACTGCATTTTAGTGTAATTTCTTGCACAGAATCATCAATTATTTCCTGTGGGATTTAAAATAAAATAAAATAAAATGAATCACACTCGTATACTGGGATTTGCATGTAATTGCAATGCATTTTTTCTAGTGTTACTATAGGAACAACTTTTTTTCACACTCATGAAAGTCACATGTATACTGATGTGATGCAATGAACTTTTTCTTGAAAAATGCATTGCACTTGTTGAAGGGCACCAATATGAATACAGCCAAAGGCATATACTAAACACTGAATGTCTTCATGCCAGATTTCCAAGATGTACACCTCTACTGACCCAACGACACAAGACATTTCAGCTACAATATGCTCAAAACCATATAAATAATCCACAGGCATTTGAGGATTCTGCTTTGTGGAGCTATGAAATAAAACTGGAACTTTTTAGGCCTAGGGATCAGCAATATGTCTGGAGGAGAAAAAAATGAAGCAACACTGAAGAAGAACAACCTGCCTACAGTGAATCAGGATGGTGACTCGGGATGTCACAGAACTGCTTTGCTTCCTAAGGCCCTGGAAATCTGTGGTGTGTGGGAGGCAAAGACCAGGAAATCTTAGGACAAAACGTGCCTTAGTGAGGAGTTAAAGCTCTTCTTGTCATTGGACCTTCCAAAAGGACAATGATTCCAAGCATACCGATCAGGACTCAAACTTGGGAGCTTCTGTACTCCAGACAGGAGCTCTTCCTGTTGAGCTATCCAGCTCTTTGGATAGCTCCTCTGCATAAACATGCCTTGATGTTTCTTGCTCCTGTAATTCAGTTCCTATTTTCTGTTTGGCTTCGCCCCATTCCCTTGATTAGGCACACTATAAAAAGCGTGGCCCTGCCACTTCCTCAGCACGTGTTTATTGTGCTCTGAGCCATCAGCATTTAAACCAACTCTTACCTCTACCTGCTCCCTTTAACCTGTTTAGGACCAGCCACCTTAAATTTAGGGTGGCTAGTCCTGGGCTTAAAGCACCGCTGATAGTAAAATTACGGCGGTGCTTTAAGTCTCCTGTCTCTGCAATCAGTCAGAGACAGGAACGGGTTATCAGCTGTTAGTGACAGCTGTTAACCTGGAGCAAAATGCAGGAGGGGTTTTTAACCCTTTCTGCCGTCTGCTTCTCTGATACACATGTGTGGGGAAAGTGAAAGTAAAATGCACTTTCACTATGGGAGCCCGGGAAAGGGGGGGTGGGGGGGGGGGGTGTCATGTGACCTCCCAGGATTCCCTGCTACTGCAGAGCTGGAGGGTCAAATTAGACCTTGGCAGCTCTGCAAGTGACTAATGTCACTACAGGGGTTGCTTTTCCCTGTACTTGGGGCTCCTATGAATGCCCCAGCTACAGTAGGAAAATGTCGAGTAAGAAAAAAAAAAAGAAAGTGTGAATGTCCCCCAGAGGTCTTACATGACGTCATGGGGAACATAGATATTAGAAAAAAACACAATTATATAAATAAAATTATATAATATAAATAAATAAAATTCCAGAATAAAACAATAATATATACATAAGAAAGAAAATAACCCAAAACCGAAACCAACCAAACACATCGCTATAAGCCCCCTGTAAACCCAAACCATACATATTATTTATCAAAACGTCCGAAACAAATAGAGGAACCCATTCCCATACTTTATTTTAGTGTAAATATTAGAATAATAAAAAAAACTATAAATGTTAAAAAAAATCATTTTTTATAGCTTTTTACCCCCAATAAAACTAAAAAACGGAAAAAAAGTCAGTGAAAAAGATATTAAAAAATAGTCCTTTATGTCACGGAATAAAAAATGCAGCAAAAATAATTTTAATAGCTAAAGGAAAAAAAAATAGAGCAGTAAAACCACCACATGTGTAAAATCCCTAAAACGTGTCTGGTCCTTAAAGTAGAAAACAACCTGATCCTTAAGGGGTTAAAAGAAGTTTGTCCTTTGTGCACTGACCACTGGCTTGTTCCCGGCTACGTTTCTGCTGAATCCTTTGTACTGCATCGCCCTCTTTGTGTGCCGACCGCTGGCTTGTACCTGGCTGCGGCTCTGCTTAATCCTTTGTATTGCATCACCCTCTCTGTGTACCGATCCCCATCGTTCCTGACCATGTGGCCTGACCTTGCTGGCTACCACCCAAGACTCCAATCCAGCAGAAGTCCACTAGGGCTTGGTTTCAAAAGAAGTCATTGAAGATTCTGAAATGATCATCATAGTTGCCTGACTGGAACCCCAAAGAAACTCTCTGGAGGGATTTGAAGAAGGTGGTTACACGACACACACCCAAGAATATTACAGAATTAGAGGCCATTGCCCATGAGGAAAGGCGTCATCATAGCCCACAGACAGCACACCCACTGCTTCGGGGGTTACACTGGACTCTGACCTCTCCTTTATCCCTCACATCCAATCTCTGCCCGAATATGCCACCTGCACCCCAGAAATATTGCTAAAATCTGGCTGTACCTAACCACAAACACGCTAAAGACACTCGTTGTTGCTCTCATCCACTTCCAACTCGACTACTGCAACTCGCTATTCATTTGCCTTCCCCACACCAGACTCTACCTTCTCCAATCCATACTAAACGCAGCAGCTAGGCTTATTTTTCTATCCAGCCATTTCTTAGATGCCTCTTCACTATGCAAGTCATTGCATTGGCTGCCCATCCACTTCAGAACTACATTTAAACTTCTCACCCTCACCCACAAAGCTCTCCATGGTGCCGCGCCACCGTACATCGCCTCCCTCCTGTCCGTACACCACCCAGCCCACTATGACACTCAGAATAACCCCCTCCCCAACCTAATACAAATCTCACACTCTCACCTCCAGAACTTCACCAGAGGAGCACTCATCCTCTGGAATGCTCTACCCCATGGGATCTGGACAATTTCCGATACATAAAACTTAAGACGTGCCTTAAAAATGCACCTCTTCAGGGAGCATACCAAAACTCCTGGCCTAGTCCCCCTGCCCCTCCCTATGGCTCCCCACACCTTCCACCCAGCTTATCGCATATGACCTCTACCCCTGCACGTCCTTACTACCCCCACCCTGTTTGCTTTTTAATAACTTATTTCCACATGTAATTCCCGTACTGCCTGTGTTCCCCCATGTCATCCCCCCCCCCTTGTACCTCCTATATCACCCCCACACCGTTTGTTTCAAACTGATTGTATATCACATGTAATTGTTGTATTGTCTGTGTTCTCTTATACGTGAAAGCGCTGTGAATAAGTTGGCGCTATGCAAATAAACATTATTATTATTATTAGAATGTATTACATGGATGGCCATATATTTAAATGACAGGCATGTAATTCTAAATCAATCACAGAGAAAATGTATACAAGTCTATGGGAGAGAATGTTCACGAACCGCGTGACAGCGCTGGATCAACAAAAAATATATCACCTGTCTCCATGTCACATTCCCTAATAGCACTATAACTTAGTTTATGGTGCTGTGGGGACATGACAGGTTCCCTTTAAAAACATAAGAACTTTAAGGAAAACTTGGTTGACCCCATTATCAGTCAATGCAATGTGTTAGGATTCATCAAAGTCACTTTGAAAACTGAATGAGCAAAGCTATCATGGCTTTATCATGAGTGGAAGCTTTGACACTAATTTGAATAAAGCCTGATTGCATCTGATTAGAGAAGTTAATGTCAGTTGGGCAAAGTGGTGCTGTGTAAATGCTATATCTAATTTCAGATTTAGTAAAGGAGAACTTCTTTAATATTTCTCTTGTTGTACAAGAATCAGTCACTCCTCCTAAAATGGCACTGAAGATATTTGGAAATAGATGATAATAAATAGAAGCAGTTCCATAAATTGTCATCGTTTTCTCATTTCACTGAAAAATTGGATTGGAGGCTGAGCCAAAAAGTGATCAGACAACTTTTGTTTGCTTTTTAAGCTCTGTAATGAAGATACACAACTTAAAATGATTGATATGTCTCATTATGGAGGTTATTTGAAAAATGAAGAACATTCTGTATTTTTATTCATAATGTCTAGTTTGCATGGAGTTTGAATTAACACAATGTGGGATGGCTGAGCAGAACATTGCCAAACTATTTCATGAAAAATATATAAACTGAAGATCACGTACTAACTTCTGTAATAATATACAAAAAGTCATCCATAAACTGTTGACAGAAATTGTTAAATTACCCTTCCGGTTTCGGGACAAAATCGTGCAGTTATTTTTCTCTGCCATCCTTCCAACATGCCTGTTTTGGGCCGTCCTAGATCGCTGCACCAATTTTTAATCTAACTAATGCACACTGTGCAAGGCTCTCTGATTGACCAGTGCTGTTTACATGAGCAACTCTGGCCAATGAGAGAGCAGATATAGTGCATTAATAGACTAACACTACCAATATATTGTCATTATTAGGTAGTCCAAAGATTGCAGTGGTCATCTTGGATGGCCAAAAACCAGATCTGGAACCAACTAATTGGAAGACTGGCAGAGAAGAACAAATGCTGGGAATATGTCCCCCTCCCCTTCCAGTCCTGGGACAGAATTTTGACCAGAAACTGGAGGGTCGTTTTATCGTAAGCAAAGACTTTTTATGTTTGTAGAATAGAATACAACCTCTTAAAATGTTACAGAACTGCCACTGTAAACAGATAAGGTTCTGTCCTTCCACATTTACTAGCTGCTGCTCAATGAGCGCAATGTACTACAAAGTGAAAGTGGAAGTATAACTTCCACTACACTAGCCGGCAGTCACGTGACTACCGGGATACCCTGGCACAGCAGAGCTGCAGGGTCTTTACAGACCTTGATTAGATCTGCCAGTGACTAATGTCACTGTGGGGGATGCTTTTCCCTGTTACTGGGGCTCTTATGGATGCCTCAGCTACAGTGAAAAAGTGTCAAATAAAAAAAAACATGTGAATGTCCCCCAGAGGTCTTATATGAGATTATGGGGGAGATAGAAAGTAAAAAAAATAATTACATGAATAAGTAAAACAAAATTACAGAATAAAATAAAAATATATGCATAAGAAAAAAAAGAATCCAAAGCCAACACCAACCAAAACCGTTCGCTGTGTGCACCCTGTAATGCAAAACCATACATATTATATATCAAAACATTCGAAGCAAAATGAGAAACCCATTCCTTTACTTTATAAATATACTAATTAAAAATATAACTATAAATGTAAAAGAAAAATCTTTTTTTTAGCTTTTTACCAACAATAAACTAAAAACGGGAAAAAGTCAGCGAAAAACATATAAAAAATAGCCCTATATGTCACGGAAAAAAAAAACACAGCAGAAATAATTTTGGCAGCTGAAGGAAAAAATTGGGGAGTTAAACCACCACAAAAGTATCTGGTCCTTAAGGGGGTAAGACACCTCTGTCTTACATGGTTTGCACCACATTTATTATGTGTTTTTAGACACTTTTAACTCGTTCGACAAAAGGGTGTGGCTTTGTGAAAAGGAGTAAGGCTTAAATGAAACATTGTGCACCAAACAATTTCAGCAAATTTTAGCACAATTTTTGGCATTAACTAAGAGATCTTTATGCAGAGCACAATTAGTATGCATATAACAATTTGATCGAGTGTTTTTCATTAAATTTTGGTGTAAACACATGCAGCGAATGATCAGCAATAAATCATAAGATTATTGCTGAATGAATTTTTTATGCAGACCCAAAAATTATCATTGATCTCCTGCGGTATTGTTCGGTTTAAACAGGCAGTCATTCATCTATGAATGGGTTACACGGCCAGTGCTGACTTTTGGGGGTGACCAGCCATATGTACATGATGGACCATGACCTGAAAGCCTCATGTGACCACAAAACAGGAAGACACCTTTATCAGAGTGGGTACAAAATGGGACAGATTCAAGGAAGAATCAATCAAGGAATCAAGGAAGAAAATGTATCACTCATGACCTTCAAATGCTGCCTTGTGGCCAGTGGCTTGAAGGGATGTGCTACAAACCAAAAACTGTTGCTTATAGCCACTATTAAAAAGAAAAGACTATTGTGATCTATAAAGCATAGCAGTTAGACTACTAATCAGTGGTAGGTGTTTTTTCACAGACTAATCAAAGTTTGAGGTGTTTGGGTCCAAAAGGCAGAAAGTTTCTTCATTCTGCGACAGGTAAGGCTATGGTTTTTTCAGCCCACAGTCAAGCATAAAAGAAGAGGTTCCATTATGGTCTGTGGAAGTTTCAGAAATGGTGCAGTTGATGACTAATTAAAAATCAAAGGAATCATGGACTCCAAGTCCTATCACAACATCTAGATGTATCATGCAATTCTGGAATCCGTATTATTGGTTGTGGTTTCCAACCAATTACATCCCAAAACTACCTCCTGTCTTTGCAAAAAGTATGCCACTCAAAAAAATGACAACAAGTGTTGAACAACATGGTTTGGCCTCCAATCCAATTGAACTTCTTTGGGATCATCTGGACAGCAGTGTTCGAGATCTGCAAGTTACAAGGTAAAATCAATTTAGGGAGTTGCTAGAAGAGAAGTGGGCTGCAATTGGAGCCAAAACTTTAGACAAGTTGACCAATAGAATGTACTGCATTTGTATTGCTGTGATCGCTGTTAGGCTAGGTTCACACAGGCAGATTTGCCGTGGTTTTGCTCCGGTTTGCCGTTGCATATCCACACTGCGGCAAAACCGCTGCGTTTGCAATGCAATGCAGTGCAAATGTGTTTGGCCATAAAGCTGTTCTCACAGGGCGGAATATGCAGCATGTCAATTCTTTTGGATTTTCCGCAGCGCTTTTTTGCAAAAGTAAAAAAGCGCTGCGGGAAAAAATGCTTGTGGATTTTCCAAGCCAAAAAATCAGCAAAAATACACAGGAAAATCCGCAAGTAAAAAAAAAACGTTTGAACCGGTTCTGCTGCAGAAGCAGTTCTTTTGCGGCAAAACCGCAACGTAAGGAATGCAGCAAAACCGCGGCAAATCCGTCCCGTGTGAACCCAGCTTTAAGGGTAGATATTAGAGATGAGCGAACGTGTTCGTCCGAACTTGATATCCGTGCGGATATTAGGGTGTTCGGGATGTTCGTTATTCGTAACGAACACCATGCGGTGTTCGGGTTACTTTCACTTCCTTCCCTGAGACGTTTGCGCGCTTTTCTGGCCAATTGAAAGACAGGGAAGGCATTACAACTTCCCCCTGCAACGTTTAAGCCCTATACCACCCCCCTGCTGTGAGTGGCTGGCGAGATCAGGTGTCCGCCTAATATAAAAGTCAGCCCCTCCCGCGGCTCGCCTCAGATGCCTTGTGAGTTAGATGAGGGACAGTGCTGTTTGTACCGGAGCTGCTGTAGGGAAAGAATTGGTAGTTAGTGTAGGCTTCAAGACCCCCAAAGGTCCTTATTAGGGCCACTGATAGCTGTGTGTTGGCTGCTGTTAGCAGTTGCAAAATTTTTTTTTCTCAAAATCGCCTCTGCAGAGCGTTGCACCCGGCATTAGGGACAGAAGTGTTGCATAGGCAGGGAGAGTGTTAGGAGTGAGTGTAGCCTTCAAGAACCTCAACGGTCCTTTCTAGGGCCATATTTAACCGTGTGCAGTACTGTGCTGGCTGCTGTTAGCTGTGCTGCATATTTTTTTTCTTCTCAAAATCGCCTCTGCAGAGCATTGCACCCTCCATTGATACTGCAGGGAAAGAATTGTGTAGGCAGGGCCACAACACAGTTATTATTCATTGAATATACGCAGTGCGGCCTTTTGCTTGTAAAACAAGTGAAAAAAATCTATTTGACCTGGCTCTGTCCGTCCTAAGGGCTGTGGACACGTGTCGGCTGCGTGTGCAACGTTTAAAAATCAGACGCACCCAGCTACGTTTTACTGCTGGCTTCGCCATTTGCTTTCCTTAATTTGGAAAAAAAATACCTGCTCTGCCAGAGTTATAATAACTCTGCTACCCTCACGTTCTGTGACACATTAGCAGGGCCACAGCACAGTTATTAAACTTCTCATGTTCATTGAATATACGCAGTGCTGCCTTTTGGTGGAAAAAAACTGAAAAATTTTCTATTTGTCCTGCCTCTGTCCGTCCTAAGGGCGGTGGACACGTGTCGGCTGCGTGTGCAACGTTTAAAAATCAGACGCACCCAGCTACGTTTTACTGCTGGCTTCGCCATTTGCTTTCCTTAATTTGGAAAAAAAATACCTGCTCTGCCAGAGTTATAATAACTCTGCTACCCTCACGTTTTGTGACACATTAGCAGGGCCACAGCACAGTTATTAAACTTCTCATGTTCATTGAATATACGCAGTGCTGCCTTTTGGTGGAAAAAAACTGAAGAAAAAACTATTTGTCCTGCTTCTGTCCGTCCTAAGGGCTGTGTGTACGTGTCGGCTGCGTGTGCAACGTTTAAAAATCAGACGCACCCAGCTACGTTTTACTGCTGGCTTCGCCATTTGCTTTCCTTAATTGGGAAAAAAATACCTGCTCTGCCAGAGTTATAATAACTCTGCTACCCTCACGTTCTGTGACACATTAGCAGGGCCACAGCACAGTTATTAAACTTCTCATGTTCATTGAATATACGCAGTGCTGCCTTTTGGTGGAAAAAAAACTGAAAAAAAAAACTATTTGTCCTGCCTCTGTCCGTCCTAAGGGCTGTGTGTACGTGTCGGCTGCGTGTGCAACGTTTAAAAATCAGACGCACCCAGCTACGTTTTACTGCTGGCTTCGCCATTTGCTTTCCTTAATTGGGAAAAAAATACCTGCTCTGCCAGAGTTATAATAACTCTGCTACCCTCACGTTCTGTGACACATTAGCAGGGCCACAGCACAGTTATTAAACTTAGATTATTCATTCACTAGAGGCAGTGGGGCCTTTCGTTTTCAAAAAAGGGAAAAAATTATATTTGGCCTGCAGTCTTGCGCCAATTTATTTCCTGCCTGTGAAATCAAATCACTGGTAATACAGCATGCTGAGGGGTAGGGGTAGGCCTAGAGGACGTGGACGCGGCCGAGGACGCGGAGGGCCAAGTCAGGGTGTGGGCACAGGCCGAGCTCCTGATCCAGGTGTGTCGCAGCCGACTGCTGCGCGATTAGGAGAGAGGCACGTTTCTGGCGTCCCCACATTCATCGCCCAATTAATGGGTCCACGCGGGAGACGGTTATTAGAAAATGAGCAGTGTGAGCAGGTCCTGTCCTGGATGGCAGAAAGTGCTTCGAGCAACCTATCGTCAACACGCAGTTCTGCGCCGTCCACTGCTGCAAATCCGAATCCTCTGTCTGCTGCTCCTCCTTCCTCCCAGCCTCCTCACTCCACTACAATGACACCTGCTCAGGAGCGGGAACACTCCCAGGAACTGTTCTCGGGCCCCTGCTTAGATTGGGCAGCAGCGGTTCCTCTCCCACCAGAGGAGTTTATCGTCACTGATGCCCAACCATTCGAAAGTTCCCAGGGTCCGGGGGAAGAGGCTGGGGACTTCCGCCAACTGTCTCAACAACTTTCTGTGGGTGAGGAGGACGATGACGATCAGACACAGTTGTCTTGCAGTGAGGTAGTAGTAAGGGCAGTAAGTCCGAGGGAGCAGCGCACAGAGGATTCGGAGGAAGAGCAGCAGGACGATGAGGTGACTGACCCCACCTGGTGTGCAACGCTTACTCAGGAGGACAGGTCTTCAGAGGGGGAGTCAAGGGCATCAGCAGGGCAGGTTGCAAGAGGCAGTGCGGTGGCCAGGGGTAGAGGCAGGGCCAGACCGAATAATCCACCAAGTGTTTCCCAAAGCGCCCCCTCGCGCCATGCCACCCTGCAGAGGCCGAGGTGCTCTAAGGTCTGGCAGTTTTTCACAGAGACGCCTAACGACCGACGAACAGTGGTGTGCAACCTTTGTCGCGCAAAGCTCAGCCGGGGAGCCAACACCAACAGCCTCACCACCACCACCATGCGCAGACATATGATGGCCAAGCACCCCACAAGGTGGGACGAAGGCCGTTCAGCGCCTCCGGTTTGCACCCCTGCCTCTCCCCCTGTGCCCCAACCTGCCACTGAGATGCAACCCCCCTCTCAGGACACAGGCACTACCGCCTCATGGCCTGCACCCACACCCTCATCTCCGCTGTCCTCGGCCCCATCCAGCAGTGTAGTTCAGCGCACCGTCCAGCCGTCGCTTGCGCAAGTGTTCGAGCGCAAGCGCAAGTACGCCGCCACGCACCCGCACGCTCAAACGTTAACCGTCCGCATAGCCAAATTCATCAGCCTTGAGATGCTGCCGTATAGGGTTGTGGAAACTGAGTCCTTCAAAAGTATCATGGAGGCGGCGGCCCCGCGCTACTCAGTTCCCAGTCGCCACTACTTTTCCCGATGTGCCGTCCCAGCCCTGCACGACCACGTCTCCCGCAACATTGTACGCGCCCTCACCAACGCGGTTACTGCCACGGTCCACTTAACTACGGACACGTGGACAAGCACAGGCGGGCAGGGCCACTACATCTCCCTGACGGCACATTGGGTGAATTTAGTGGAGGCTGGGACAGAGTCAGAGCCTGGGACCGCTCACGTCCTACCCACCCCCAGAATTGTGGGCCCCAGCTCGGTGCTGGTATCTGCGGAGGTGTATGCTTCCTCCACTAAAGCACACTCCTCCTCCTCCTCCTCCGCAACCTCTGTCTCGCAATCAAGATGTGTTAGCAGCAGTATGTCGCCAGCAGTCGGTGTCGCGCGGTGTGGCAGCACAGCGGTGGGCAAGCGTCAGCAGGCCGTGCTGAAACTACTCAGCTTAGGCGATAAGAGGCACAAGGCCCACGAACTGCTGCAGGGTCTGACACAGCAGACCGACCGCTGGCTTGCGCCGCTGAGCCTCCAACCGGGCATGGTCGTGTGTGACAACGGCCGTAACCTGGTGGCGGCTCTGCAGCTCGGCAGCCTCACGCACGTGCCATGCCTGGCCCACGTCTTTAATTTGGTGGTTCAGCGCTTTCTGAAAAGCTACCCACGCTTGTCAGACCTGCTCGTAAAGGCGCGCCGGCTCTGCGCACATTTCCGCAAGTCCCACACGGACGCTGCCACCCTGCGCACCCTGCAACATCACTTTAAGCTGCCAGTGCACCGACTGCTGTGCGACGTGCCCACACGGTGGAACTCTACGCTCCACATGTTGGCCAGGCTCTATGAACAGCGTAGAGCTATAGTCGAATACCAACTCCAACATGGGCGGCGCAGTGGGAGTCAGCCTCCTCAATTCCTTTCAGAAGAGTGGGCCTGGTTGGCAGACATCTGCCATGTCCTTGGTAATTTTGAGGAGTCTACCCAGGTGGTGAGCGGCGATGCTACAATCATTAGCGTCACCATTCCTCTGCTATGCATCTTGAGAAATTCCCTGCAAAGCATAAAGGCAGCTGCTTTGCGCTCGGAAACGGGGGCGGTGGAAGACAGTATGCCGCTGGATAGTCAGGGCACCCTCCTGTCTATTTCTCAGCGCGTACAGGAGGAGGAGGAGGAGCATGAGGAGGATGAGGAGGAGGGGGAAGAGACAGCTTGGCCCGCTGCTGGCGGTACACCGGCTGATTGCCTGTCATCCTTTCAGCGTGTATGGCCTGAGGAGGAGGAGGAGGAGGAGGATCCTGAAAGTGATCTTCCTAGTGAAGACAGCCATGTGTTGCGTACTGGTACCCTGGCACACATGGCTGACTTCATGTTAGGATGCCTTTCTCGTGACCCTCGCGTTGCACGCATTCTGGCCACAACGGATTACTGGGTATACACACTGCTCGACCCACGCTATAAGGAGAACCTGCCCGCTCTCATTCCCGAAGAGGAAAGGGGTTCGAGAGTGTTGCTATACCACAGGACCCTTGCGGACAAGCTGATGGTAAAATTCCCATCCGACAGCGCTAGTGGCAGAAGGCGCAGTACCGAGGGCAAGGTAGCAGGGGAGGTGCGGAGATCGAGCAGCATGTACATCCCAGGCAGTGCAACAGTCTTTAAGGGCCTGGACAGCTTTATGGCTCCCCACCAAGACTGTGTCACCGCTCCCCAGTCAAGGCTGAGTCGGCGGGAGCACTGTAAAAGGATGGTGAGGGAGTACGTAGCCGATCGCACGACCGTCCTCCGTGACGCCTCTGCCACCTACAACTACTGGGTGTCGAAGCTGGACACATGGCCTGAACTAGCGCTGTATGCCCTGGAGGTGCTTGCTTGTCCTGCGGCTAGCGTCTTGTCGGAGAGGGTGTTTAGTGCGGCTGGGGGAATCATCACAGATAAGCGTACCCGCCTGTCAACCGACAGTGCCGACAGGCTAACACTCATCAAGATGAACAAAGCCTGGATTTCCTCAGACTTCTCTTCTCCACCAGCGGACATCAGCGATACGTAAGCAATACGTAGGCTGCACCCGCGGATGGAAGCTACGTTCTCTCTCACCATCCAAAACGGGGACATTTCTGCTTCATCAATCTGTGTCTAATATTCCTCCTCCTCCTCCTCCTGCTACTCCTCCTGAAACCTCACGTAATCACGCTGAACGGGCAATTTTTCTTAGGGCCACAAGGCTCACTCAAATAATTTTTCTAAACAATTTTTAAAAGTTTCAATGCGCTTAAAAGCGTTGGAAATGTAACTTGAACCCATTTTTCGTTACACTGGGCTGCCTCCAGGCCTAGTTACCACTTAAGCCACATTAACCAAAGCGATTAATGGGTTTCACCTGCCCTCTTGGCTGGCCATGGACAATTTTTGGGATGTACATTAGTACTGTTGATACAGCAATTTTTGTGGGCCCTCGCCTACAGTGTAATCAAATAAATTTTTAGCCCACCTGCATTAAGCACGACATTACTACCTCAGCTGTGTTGGGCAATGCAATGGGATATTTCTATGTACCGCCGGTGGCTTCCTGGCACCCACCCAGGCAGTGGGTCCACAGGGAATTATAAATGCATCTGTTTCCACTTGTAAAGAACCCCAGTCTGACTGGGGCATGCAGTGTGGGCCGAAGCCCACCTGTATTACGCACGACATTACTACCTCAGCTGTGTTGGGCAATGCAATGGGATATTTTTGTGTACCGCCGGTGGGTTCCAGGGAGCCACCCATGCTGTAGGTGCACACGGAGTGTAACCTACATGTGTCCACTTGTAAAGAACCCCAGTCTGACTGGGGCATGCAGTGTGGGCCGAAGCCCACCTGTATTACGCACGACATTACTACCTCAGCTGTGTTGGGCAATGCAATGGGATATTTCTATGTACCGCCGGTGGCTTCCTGGCACCCACCCATGCTGTGGGTCCACAGGGAGTGTAACCTACATGTGTCCACTTCTAAAGAACCCCAGTCAGACTGGGGCATGCAGTGTGGGCCGAAGCCCACCTGTATTACGCACGACATTACTACCTCAGCTGTGTTGGGCAATGCAATGGGATATTTTTGTGTATCGCCGGTGGGTTCCAGGGAGCCACCCATGCTGTAGGTGCACACGGAGTGTAACCTACATGTGTCCACTTGTAAAGAACCCCAGTCTGACTGGGGCATGCAGTGTGGGCCGAAGCCCACCTGTATTACGCACGGCATTACTACCTCAGCTGTGTTGGGCAATGCAATGGGATATTTCTATGTACCGCCGGTGGCTTCCTGGCACCCACCCATGCTGTGGGTCCACAGGGAGTGTAACCTACATGTGTCCACTTCTAAAGAACCCCAGTCAGACTGGGGCATGCAGTGTGGGCCGAAGCCCACCTGTATTACACACGACATTACTACCTCAGCTGTGTTGGGCAATGCAATGGGATATTTTTGTGTACCGCCGGTGGGTTCCAGGGAGCCACCCATGCTGTCGGTCGACAGGGACTTCACAATAGGGAGTTGTACCTGCCTGTGTCTATGAATTAAAAAGCCCGGTCTAACTGGGGCATGCAGACACCTTGACAGAATGAATAGTGTGTGGCACATAGGTTCCCCATTGCTATGCCCACGTGTGCAGCTCCTGATGGCGGTGGCACAGGATTCTATTTCTCATTGCTTCTGTACAGCATTGTGGGCTATCGCCCCGCCCCTTTTAAAGAGGGTCGCTGCCTAGCCGTGCCAACCCTGTGCAGTGTGTGCCTGCGGTCCCTCGTCATGGCAGACGCACTTCTAAATAGACATGAGGGTGGTGTGGCATGAGGGCAGCTGAAGGCTGCGCAGGGACACTTTGGTGTGCGCTGTGGGGGGGGAGGGGGGGCGGTTGGGCAGCATGTAACCCAGTAGTAGTGGCAGTGGAGTTTCATGCAGGCGGTGATTGTGCTTTGTTGGAGGTAGTGTGGTGCTTAGCAAAGGTATGCCATGCTAATGATGGCTTTTCAGAAGTAAAAGTTGTTGGGAGGGGGGGGCCCCACTCTTGCCGGTATTCTGGCTTAATAGTGGGACCTGTGAACTTGAGATGCAGCCCAACATGTAGCCCCTCGCCTGCCCTATCCGTTGCTGTGTCGTTCCCATCACTTTCTTGAATTGCCCAGATTTTCACACATGAAAACCTTAGCGAGCATCGGCGAAATACAAAAATGTTCGGGTCGCCCATTGACTTCAATGGGGTTCGTTATTCGAAACGAACCCTCGAACATCGCGGGAAGTTTGTTTCGAATAACGAACACCCGAACATTTTGGTGTTCGCTCATCTCTAGTAGATATGTTGATGAGAAAAAAGTTTAAAGAAATGAAAATTCAATAAATTTGTAAACAATGTGTATGACTGTGTAAGAAGAGAGTCCAGGTTCAAGTTTGTGCTGTAATGAGCTCTATTATAGTTCCTATAGTTATGAATTCTTGAGAGTATAAGGGCGATCTCTACTGGCCATCATATATAACTGCAGTTTGTGTATTTCTCTCTGGAGTGTTCTGTGTATCTTCCCATTGGCTTCAGAGGTCCGGTGGGAGATCTGTAAAATGTGAGATCATAGAGAGCTGCAAGCGGGAAAGCAATTCCAGTGGTATTGAGCCTTAAGAGAGACTGCATTGCTAGGAAAGAGAGCTGCCAAAGGAGTGAGGAGTCGGCTTGGGGAGCCATTCAAGATGTATCCTGGAGATTCTGTGCTTGTTAGAGAGGGACAGCTGCACAAGAAAGAAGGCAGCAGGTGTTTGAGAAGTACAGCTCAATAATGCACCAGAACTGATGATGCTGAGATAACAAAGCTGCATTGACTACAGTTAGAAAGACTGATACAAAGGATTCACATCATCCTGTAGCTCTGAGAATTGGGGTACCCCCAACAGACGTCCAAAGGCAGGCCACCTACCTTATGGTACCGAACACGCAACACGCTGGAGATATGTGAAGTTGGCCCTCAGGAAAAAGCCCAACATGTGCACATGGGTAGAAGCTGGCCTGCCAGTTAAAATATAAAAACTTAAACCAACTTCAGAGGAACACATATTCATCCGCCAGTTGCAGACAGATTATTGGATAACGGTACTTTCGGACTGTGTACGGGCGATTGTCATTGCTCGGTTGAAATTTTCAGTGGTACTACCACGTATTCTACAGTTGAAGTGTGTTGCAGATCTTTGTGATTTATAACCAACTAGCTGATATACCTGGCTTCGCCCGAGTTAATTTGGTACTGGTGTTTATCTGGTGTTCACACGGAAAATCTTATTAAGTCGTGGTTACTTTAGAGATACCGGAAAAACATATGTTCACCATTTTGCATAGCTCTCTGCGTTACCCAGGAAACACCACGTGGAGGTAACCATGCGACGTTTCCTTTATATAAAATGACATCAGGAAGTGAGAGAATTAGATTTCGTACGTAAAATGTGAACGCTAATTCTTTTGCGCTTAGAATTGAACAATCGAGGTGGGACCCATTAACTTTACCTATTTATGACATAATCAATTCCCGTTCCAAATTTCATGTTTCTATGACACCAAAAAGTGAGAGAATTAGATTCCGTACGTAAAATTTGGACGCTAGTTCTTTTGCGCTAGAATTGAATAATCGAGTTGGGACCCATTAGCTTTTCCTATTTATGACATAATCAATGCTCCTGCCAAATTTCAAGTTTCTATGACACCGGAAAGTGAGAAAATTACATTCCGTACGTAAAATTTGGACGCTAATTCTTTTGCGCATAGAATTGAATAATCGAGTTGAGAGTCACAGAGGCAGAGGGAACTAATTTACATAAAAGCCCAAATCACAGAAGATCCCTTAAAAAGTAAAATTTTTATTATATTATCCTAAAAAACATACACACATCAACTGATGATAGGACAAGGGTGGTAAGACGTGAAACAATCATACTTAAGCCACCCTAGTTATGTATGTGGAAACTGGTTTGGGACAGGGTGGTAAGACGTGACGTCAAACAATCATACTTAAGCCACCCTAGTTATGTATGTGGAAAACATCTACTTTTCGCAAGTGGAGACCTATGCAGCCATACCTCATATGTATATGACTGCGATTTGAAATCTCCTTGGATAAGTTGCACTAAGTCCCACATGAGCACATCCTTATGTGTTTCTATTCGTTGTCTTGTCTTTGTCCTATCATCAGTTGATGATTAAGCCCACTGTGTGTATGTTTTTTAGGATAATATAATAAAAATTTTACTTTTTAACGGATCTTCTGTGATTTGGAAATAATCGAGTTGGGACCCATTAGCTTTTCCTATTTATGACATAATCAATGCTCCTGCCAAATTTCACGTTTCTATGACACCGGAAAGTGAGAAAATTACATTCCGTACGTAAAATTTGGACGCTAATTCTTTTGCGCATAGAATTGAATAATTGAGTTGGGACCCATTAGCTTTTCCTATTTATGACATAATCAATGCTCGTGCCAAATTTCACGTTTCTATGACACCGGAAAGTGAGAAAATTACATTCCGTACGTAAAATTTGGACGCTAATTCTTTTGCGCATAGAATTGAATAATTGAGTTGGGACCCATTAGCTTTTCCTATTTATGACATAATCAATGCTCCTGCCAAATTTCACGTTTCTATGACACCGGAAAGTGAGAAAATTACATTCCGTACGTAAAATTTGGACGCTAATTCTTTTGCGCATAGAATTGAATAATTGAGTTGGGACCCATTAGCTTTTCCTATTTATGACATAATCAATGCTCGTGCCAAATTTCATGTTTCTATGACACCGGAAAGTGAGAAAATTACATTCCGTACGTAAAATTTCGACACTAATTCTTTTGCACTTAGAATTGAATAATTGAGTTGGGACTAGAGATGAGCGAACGTACTCGTCCGAGCTCGATACTCGTTCGAGTATTAGCGTGTTCGAGATGCTCGTTACTCGTAACGAGTACCACGCGATGTTCGAGTTACTTTGACTTTCATCTCTGAGACGTTAGCGCGCTTTTCTGGCCAATTGAAAGACAGGGAAGGCATTACAACTTCCCCCTGCGACGTTCAAGCCCTATACCACCCCCCTGCAGTGAGTGGCTGGCGAGATCAGGTGTCACCCGAGTATAAAAATCGGCCCCTCCCGCGGCTCGCCTCAGATGCGTTGTGACATAGCTGAGGGACAGTGCTATAGTGTTGGAGCTGCTGTAGGGAGAGTGTTAGGAGTTATTTTAGGCTTCAAGAACCCCAACGGTCCTTCTTAGGGCCACATCTAACCGTGTGCAGTAGTGTGGAGGCTGCTTTTTGCAGTGTTGCACATTTTTTTTTTTGGTATATCGGCCGTGCAGAGCATTGCGCCCTGCAGTAATACTCCAGGGACAGAAGTGTGTAGGCAGGGACAGAATACATATATTATTGATTGAATATACGCAGTGGGCCTTTTTAAAGAAATATTGGGGAAAAAATCTATTTGGCCTGCCTGTCACTGTGCTCAGTGTTCTGGGTCCGTGTGTGCTGGAGGTAGTAGTTCTCCAAAATCATACGCAGCCAGCTAAATGTTACAGCAGGCTTGCGCCAAATTATTTCCTGGCTCTGAAATCACCGCTCTGTTGCAGTTAATAACAGTGCAACACTCTGCAGTTCTGTGACACACTCCAGGGACAGAAGACATATATTATTGATTGAATATACGCAGTGGGCCTTTTCTAAAAAATATAGGAAAAAAATTTATTTGGCCTGCCTGTCACTGTGCTCAGTGTTCTGGGTCCGCGTGTGCTGGGGGTAGTAGTTCTCCAAAATCATACGCAGCCAGCTGAGTGTTACAGCAGGCTTGCGCCAAATTATTTCCTGGCTCTGCAATCACCGCTCTGTGGCAGTTAATAACAGTGCAACACTCTGCAGTTCTGTGACACACTCCAGGGACAGAAGACATATATTATTGATTAAATATACGCAGTGGGCCTTTTCTAAAAAATATAGGAAAAAAGTTTATTTGGCCTGCCTGTCACTGTGCTCAGTGTTCTGGGTCCGTGTGTGCTGGGGGTAGTAGTTCTCCAAAATCATACGCAGCCAGCTAAGTGTTACAGCAGGCTTGCGCCAAATTATTTCCTGGCTCTGAAATCACCGCTCTGTTGCAGTTAATAACAGTGCAACACTCTGCAGTTCCGTGACACACTCCAGGGACAAAATTGTGTAGGCAGGGCCAGAAGACATATTATAGATTGAATATACGCAGTGGTCCTTTAGAAAAAAATATTGGGCAAAAAATCTATTTGGCCTGCCTGTCACTGTGCTCAGTGTTCTGGGTCCGTGTGTGCTGGGTGTAGTAGTTCTACAAATAAATACGCAGCCAGCTAAGTGTTACAGCAGGCGTGTGCCAAATTATTTCCTGGCTCTGAAATCACCGCTCTGTTGCAGTTAATAACAGTGCAACACTCTGCAGTTCTGTCACACACTCCAGGGCCAGAAGACATATATTATTGTTTGAATATACGCAGTGGTCCTTTTCTCAAAAATATTGGGCAAAAAATCTATTTGGCCTGCCTGTCACTGTGCTCAGTGTTCTGGGTCCGTGTGTGCTGGGTGTAGTAGTTCTACAAATAAATACGCAGCCAGCTAAGTGTTACAGCAGGCGTGCGCCAAATTATTTCCTGGCGTTCCATAAACGAAGTCAGCCTCCAAAAACAGGCCAATAAGCGGCACATTTAATTACAGCGTTCTGTTCCTGCACTACTGGTAATACACCATGCTGAGGGGTAGGGGTAGGCCTATAGGACGTGGACGCGGGCGAGGACGCGGAGGCCCAAGTCAGGGTGTGGGCACAGGCCGAGCCAGTGCGGTGGCCAGGGGTAGAGGCAGGGCCAGACCGAATAATCCACCAACTGGTTCCCAAAGCGCCCCCTCGCGCCATGCCACCCTGCAGAGGTCAAGGTGCTCTACGGTGTGGCAGTTTTTCACAGAGACGCCTGACGACCGACGAACAGTGGTGTGCAACCTTTGTCGCGCCAAGATCAGCTGGGGAGGCACCACCACCAGCATGCGCAGGCATATGATGGCCAAGCACCCCACAAGGTGGGACGATGCCCGTTCACCGCCTCCGGTTTGCACCACTGCCTCTCCCCCTGTGCCCCAACCTGCCACTGAGATCCAACCCCCCTCTGAGGACACAGGCAGTACCGTCTCCTGGCCTGCACCCACACCCTCACCTCCGCTGTCCTCGGCCCCATCCAGCAATGTCTCTCGGCGTAGCGTCCAGACGTCGCTAGCGCCACAGTTTGAGCGCAAGAGCAAGTATGACGCCACGCACCCGCACGCTCAAGCGTTAAACGTGCACATTGCAAAATTGATCAGCCTAGAGATGCTGCCGTATAGGCAGCCCTGCACGACCACGTCTCCCGCAACATTGTACGCGCCCTCACCAACGCGGTTACTGCCAAGGTCCACTTAACAACGGACACGTGGACAAGCACAGGCGGGCAGGGCCACTATATCTACCTGATGGCACATTGGATGAATTTAGTGGAGGCTGGGACAGAGTCAGAGCCTGGGACCGCTCACGTCCTACCCACCCCCCGAATTGCGTGCTCCAGCTCGGTGGTGGTATCTGCGGGGGTGTATGCTTCCTCCACTAAAGCACCCTCCTCCTCCTACGCAACCTCTGTCTCGCAATCAAGATGTGTCAGCAGCAGCACGTCGCCAGCAGTCGGTGTCACGCGGCATGGCAGCACAGCGGTGGGCAAGCGTCAGCAGGCTGTGCTGAAACTACTCAGCTTAGGAGAGAAGAGCCACACGGCCCATGAACTGCTGCAGGGTCTGACAGAGCAGACCGACCGCTGGCTTGCGCCGCTGAGCCTCCAACCGGGCATGGTCGTGTGTGACAACGGCCGTAACCTGGTGGCGGCTCTGCAGCTCGGCAGCCTCACGCACGTGCCATGCCTGGCCCATGTCTTTAATTTGGTGGTTCAGCGCTTTCTGAAAAGCTACCCCCACTTGTCATACCTGCTCGGAAAGGTGCGCCAGCTCTGCGCACATTTCCGCAAATCCCACACACACGCTGCCACCCTGCGGACACTGCAACATCGGTTTAATCTGCCAGTGCACCGACTGCTGTGTGACGTGCCCGCACAGTGGAACTCTACGCTCCACATGTTGGCCAGACTCTATGAGCAGCGTAGAGCTATAGTGGAATACCAACTCCAACATGGGCGGCGCAGTGGGAGTCAGCCTCCTCAATTATTTACAGAAGAGTGGGCCTGGTTGGCAGCCATCTGCCAGGTCCTTGGAAACTTTGAGGAGTCTACCCAGATGGTGAGCGGGGATGCTGCAATCATTAGCGTCACCATTCCTCTGCTATGCCTCTTGAGAAGTTCCCTGCAAAGCATAAAGGCAGACGCTTTGGAATCAGAAACGGAGGCGGGGGAAGACAGTATGTCGCTGGATAGTCAGAGCACCCTCATGTCTATATCTCAGCGCGTTGAGGAGGAGGGGGAGGAGCATGAGGAGGAGGGGGAAGAGACAGCTTGGCCCACTGCTGAGGGGACAGATGCTGCTGGCCTGTCATCCTTTCAGCGTGTATGGCCAGAGGAGGAGGAGGAGGGGGAGGAGCATGAGGAGGAGGGGGAAGAGACAGCTTGGCCCACTGCTGAGGGTACAGATGCAGCTTGCCTGTCATCCTTTCAGCGTGTATGGCCAGAGGAGGAGGAGGAGCCTGAAAGTGATCTTCCTAGTGAGGACAGCCATGTGTTGCGTACAGGTACCCTGGCACACATGGCTGACTTCATGTTAGGATGCCTTTCTCGTGACCCTCGCGTTACACGCATTCTGGCCACTACGGATTACTGGGTGTACACACTGCTCAACCCACGGTATAAGGAGAGCCTTTCCACTCTCATTCCCGAAGAGGAAAGGGGTTCGAGAATGATGCTATACCACAGGGCGCTGGTGGACAAACTGATGGTAAACTTCCCATCCGACAGCGCTAGTGGCCGAAGGCGCATTTCCGCGGCCCAGGTAGCAGGGGAGGCGCAGAGATCAGGCAGCATGTACAGCGCAGGCAGGGGAACACTCTCTAAGGCCTTTGACAGCTTTATGGCTCCCCAGCAAGACTGTGTCACCGGTCCCCAGTCAAGGCTGAGTTGACGGGAGCACTGTAAAATGATGGTGAGGGAGTACGTAGCCGATCGCACGACCGTCCTCGGTGACGCCTCTGCCCCCTACAACTACTGGGTGTTGAAGCTGGACACGTGGCCTAAACTCACGCTGTATGCCCTGGAGATGCTTGCTTGTCCTGCGGCTAGCGTCTTGTCAGACAGTGTGTTTAGTGTGGCTGGGGGAATCATCACGGATAAGCGTACCCACCTGTCAACCGACAGTGCCGACAGGGTTACACTCATCAAGATGAACAAAGCCTGGATTTCCCCAGACTTCTCTTCTCCACCAGCGGACAGCAGCGATACATAAACAATACGTAGGCTGCACCCGCGGATGGAAGCATCGTTCTCTATCACCATCCAAAACGGGGACCTTTTTGCTTCATCAATCTGTGTATAATATTCATCCTCCTCCTCCTGGTCCTCCTCCTGAAACCTGACGTAATCACGCCGAACGTGCAATTTTTCTTAGGCCCACAAGGCTCAGTCATATAATTTTTCTAAACAATTTTTATACGTTTCAATGCTCATTAAAGCGTTGAAACTTTCACCTCAACCAATTTTTATTTTAACTGGGCTGCCTCCAGGCCTAGTTAGTTACCAATTAAGCCACATAAACCAAAGCGATTAATGGGTTTCACCTGCCCTCTCGGTTGGACATGGGCAATTTTTCTCAGGTACATTAGTACTGTTGGTACACCAATTTTTGTGGGCCCTCGCCTACAGTGTAATCCAATAAATTTTTTGCCCACCTGCATTACAGCTGACGTAACATCAGCTGTGAAGGGCAATGCAATGGGATATTTTTATGTACCGCCGGTGGGTTCCAGGGAGCCACCCATGCTGTGGGTCCACACGGAGTTGTAAATGCATCTGTGTCCACTTCTAAAGAACCCCAGTCTGACTGGGGCATGCAGTGTGGGCCGAAGCCCACCTGCATTTCATCTGACGTTAGCTCTGCTGTCCAGGGCACTGCAATGGGATACATTTATGTACAGCGGGTTGGGTTCCAGGGAGCCACCCATGCTGTGGGTGCACACGGAATTCCCATTGCGGAGTTGGGGATTCCCAGTTGTACCTGCCTGTGACTATTTATAACAGAATGACAGAATGAATAGTGTGTGGCACATAGGTTCCCCATTGCTATGCCCACGTGTTCAGCTCCTGATGGCGGTGGCACAAGATTATATTTCTCATTGCTTCTGTACAGCATTGTGGGCTATCGCCCCGCCCCTTTTAAAGAGGGTTGCTGCCTAGCCGTGCCAACCCTCTGCAGTGTGTGCCTGCGGTTCCTCTGGCAGACGCACTTATAAATAGACATGAGTGTGGCGTGGCATGAGGGCAGCTGAAGGCTGTGCAGGGACAATTTGGTGTACGCTGTGGACACTGGGTCGTGCAGGGGGGGGGGGGTTGGGCAGCATGTAACCCAGGAGAAGTGGCAGCGGAGTGTCATGCAGGCAGTGATTGTGCTTTGTTGGAGGTAGTGTGGTGCTTAGCTAAGGTATGCATTGCTAATGGGGGCTTTTCAGAAGTAAAAGTTGTTGGGGGGGCCCACTCTTGCCGCTATTGTGGCTTAATAGTGGGACCTGTGAACTTGAGATGCAGCCCAACATGTAGCCCCTCGCCTGCCCTATCCGTTGCTGTGTCGTTCCCATCACTTTCTTGAATTGCCCCAATTTTCACAAATGAAAACCTTAGCGAGCATCGGCGATATACAAAAATGCTCGGGTCGCCCATTGACTTCAATGGGGTTCGTTAGTGGAAACGAACCCTCGAGCATCGCGAAAAGTTCGTCTCGAGTAACAAGCACCCGAGCATTTTGGTGCTCGCTCATCTCTAGTTGGGACCCATTAGCTTTTCCTGTTTATTACATAATCAATGCACCTGCCAAATTTCACGTTTCTATGACACCGGAAAGTGAGAAAATTACATTTCGTACGTAAAATTTGGACGCTAATTCTTTAGCGCAAAGAATTGAATAATCGAGTTGAGAGTCACAGAGGCAGAGGGAACTAATTTACATAAAAGCCCAAATCACAGAAGATCCCTTAAAAAGTAAAATTTTTATTATATTATCCTAAAAAACATACACACATCAACTGATGATAGGACAAGGGTGGTAAGACGTGAAACAATCATACATAAGCCACCCTAGTTATGTATGTGGAAACTGGTTTGGGACAGGGTGGTAAGACGTGACGTCAAACAATCATACTTAAGCCACCCTAGTTATGTATGTGGAAATCATCTACTTTTCGCAAGTGGAGACCTATGCAGCCATACCTCATATGTATATGACTGCGATTTGAAATCTCCTTGGATAAGTTGCACTAAGTCCCACATGAGCACATCCTTATGTGTTTCTATTCGTTGTCTTGTTTTTGTCCTATCATCAGTTGATGATTAAGCCCACTGTGTGTATGTTTTTTAGGATAATATAATAAAAATTTTACTTTTTAACGGATCTTCTGTGATTTGGAAATAATCGAGTTGGGACCCATTAGCTTTTCCTATTTATGACATAATCAATGCTCCTGCCAAATTTCACGTTTCTATGACACCGGAAAGTGAGAAAATTACATTACATACGTAAAATTTGGACGCTAATTCTTTGCACATAGAATTGAATAATCGTGTTGGGATGCATTGACTTTTCCTACTTATGACATAATCAGTGCTCGTGCCAAATTTCAAGTTTCTATGACATCGGGAAGTGAGAGAATTAGATTTTGTACGTAAAATGTGGACGCTAATTCTTTTGCGCTTAGAATTGAATAATCGAGTCAGGACCCATTAACTTTTCCTATTTATGACATAATCAATGCTCGTGCCAAATTTCATGTTTCTATGACACCGGAAAGTGACAGAATAAGATTCCGTGCGTAAAATTTGGACGCTAGTTCTTTTGCGCTAGAATTGAATAATCGAGTTGGGACCCATTCACTTTTCCTACTTATGACATAATCAATGCTCGTGCCAAATTTCACGTTTCTATGACACTGGAAAGTGAGAAAATTACATTCCGTACATAAAATTTGGACGCTAATTCTTTTGCGCATAGAATTGAATAATCGAGTTGGGACCCATTAGCTTTTCCTATTTATGACATAATCACTGTTCGTGCCAAATTTTGAGTTTCTATGACACCGTGAAGTGAGATAATTAGATTCCGTATGTAAAATTTGGACGCAAATTTTTTTGTGCATAGAATTGAATAATCAAGTTAAGATCTATTACCTTTTCCTATTTATGACATATTTAATGCCCGTGCCAAATTTTAAGTTTCTATGACATTAGGAAGTGAGAGATTTAGATTATGTACGTTAAATTTTGGCGCTAATTCTTTTGCGCTAGAATTGAATAATCGAGTTGGGACCCAATTACTTTTCCTATTTGGGAGATAATCTATGCTTGTGCCAAAATTCATGTTTCTGCGACATCGGGAAGTTGGAGAACTTTTGGTGAGTCAGTCAGTGAGTCAGTGAGGGCTTTCGTCTTTATATATATAGATTGTTACCTAGAGTAAATTAGGTGGTCTAATGTTTCTGAATAACCACATATTGCTTATCTATTAACAGAAGCTTCTACTGTCAACATAATTTCCAAGTTTATTTTGTTAAAATAAAAAATACATATTTTTGTAAGCCCGCTATGTGCATTGTACCCTTATTCCTGTGTTGCCTGCCCCAACAGTGAAAACTACAAAACTTGTTAATTTACATAAATAAATAGATATTCATCACAAACTACAGTAGCTTCTTTCTTCCATTGCAGAAAAATTGACCCTTTGGGTGGTAATTTGAAATGAATGAGCAGAAGTGTACCTAATAAAGTGACCGCTGAATGTAGGGTTAGTCTTCAATCACAGTATAACAGTCCATCCAGTTCAATGTATTGATATATTTTATACTAAAAGGTATGATTTGCAGTATGCCAAGAATTGCGAAATCTGTTATTTTAGTTACTTTTTCCATCTGCTAGCTACAATGTATTTGTTTCAGTTCTTTATAGGTCACCCTTTGCCCAGTGGTGTTCATGTGTAGCTACTTTCATCAGCAGACTAGATTTAGCATTAAAATGGGTCATTAGAGTTTGCGAACACGTAAGAGAAAAGCAAACAGATATGTCTTTTTTTATCCATATGAAATCCCAGTTTTGACGGGAACTCAATGAATAGTATAAGATACTGCTTGCAAAATGTCATAAATTTCCATTTCGTGCTCTGATTAAATGATAAAGAGCAAAGTTTATAGAATAAAATGCTGCCTTTGTGACTGTAACAGCATTGCCACTCTAAATAGAATATATTTGAGTACCTCCATGTTCATTAATAAGTGGCTTGATTGAGGATAAGTTATCAATAGGCTTCTGAAGCTTGTCTTACTCTGAAGAATCTTATCACTGTCAAACAATATACACTCAATAATGGTGTACATTATGTTGATAAAATATATTTAGACATACATAAAGGTGATGAAATTTCATTTTATTCACATTTTTCAATACAGTGTTGGGCCGCCTTTGGCATCAATGACTGCAGTAACCCTCCAAAGCGTGCTTTCCACCAAATTCCAATAGTTGTGTGAAGAGTTTTGCCTCCTTTACTTGAAGAGAGTTTCAGACAGTGATACGGGGGATGATGGGCGTGTTGGGCATGCACGGATACAGCATTCTAGTTCATCTCAAAGATCTCGGGCCAATGAAGTTTGCAGATGCTCTGCTTATCAAACCAAGCCTCAACACTGTGTGTTGTATGACATGGTGCTCGGTCATGTTGATAGAGAAATGGAGCTGTACCAAAGTATTGTCGCAGGGTAGGCAATGCCACATTGTCCAGATCGTCTCTGTACTCATTGACGTTGAGGGTAGACTCCATTATAACCAATGGCCTAGCTCTTCCCACCTGATTTGTATATACCTTTGGCTGACAGTACAGGATTGGTGGGTATCCCAATACTTTTGTCAAATAATGTATGTAGCTGTAACAAGGCCTGAAGGAGATGTGGACCCACTTGTTTTTTAATACGTTTAGTTTAAGGCTAATCCAGACAGTGGAGTCTGAGAAATTGTATGCTTTTCAGCCTTAACCCCAGCAAATTGGAAAACCCTTTTCAGAGGGTTCCCCAGGTCGCTATCTCCAGAGTGATCTCTATTAGCAATGTCTGATGTGAAGCCAAATTGTAGATATGGAGATGCAGTACCAAGGCAACAGAAATAAATCATAGTTAGGTGGAGCAGAAATCAAGGCAGGCAGAGTATGTGCACAGTAACCAGGCAAAGATCAGGAAGGGCAGAAGATAAAATATTTATCTTAGGTTTGTGGGGAAATTGTGAAATTTATGAATAAGGGAAGAAGCGTGTAAATTTTCCTCCGGTTCCCAGGACCTTTTCTCGGGGCCAAAACCTTTGCAACAGAATCTAGGAAAGAAGTAGCAAACAGAAGAGGAACACTGAATATCAGACGAGGTAAGTGTGCAGATTATAACATTAGTATAGGAATATTGTAACAAAGCTGTAGAAAAAAAATGTAGAAAAAAAGACATGTACAAATATCCACATATTATACATTGATATAGCGTTTCTCAGCAAATATTTATAAACATTAGGTTCTGTTATATTTTGGTCAAATTGTATAAGGCGACTAAACACTTCATGGCAACCTTATTTTAGTGGGTCCCTACACTAATGCCCGTAGCACTGCAGGGCAACCACTGCCACTACAACACAGCACCAGCAAGAAGAGCAACCCAAACACATCCAAGTCTACAAGTCATAAATTGTATGGCAGGGTGTAGTACTAAACACTGAACTGGCAGAGGAACATATATACTCATTAAAAGCATGGAAAATAGTTAAAGGGGTGGTCTCGCGAAACCAAGTGGGGTTATACACTTCCGTATGGCCATATTAATGCACTTTGTAATGTACATTGTGCATTAAATATGAGCCATACAGAAGTTATTCCACTTACCTGCTCCGTTGCTAGCGTCCTCGTCTCCATGGTTCCGTCTAAATTCGCTGGCAGCTTGCTTTTTTAGACGCGCTTGCGCAGTCCGGTCTTCTCCATTCAGCACGAGCCGCTTCAGTGTGCTCCCCGCTACAGCTCTTCTGCGCATGCGCAGACGAGCTGTCACTGCTCGGGAGCGCGCTGAAGCGGCCATTCTGCACCATCCTCTGTTAGAGGAAGGTGCAGAAACTGGAGCTGCCCAGCGGAGAAGCCCAGCCCAGCCCAGTAGCCCCGAGAAGCCTCCCAGGTAAGTGATGGGTCGGGGGGGGGGGCTGCCGCTGCGCCGGGCTGCGCCGGGGGGGGCTGTCGCTGCGCCGGGGGGGGGGGCTGCCGCTGTGATGGGGGAACTAGCGCTAGGCCGGGGGGGCTGCCGCTGCGATGGGGGGGCTGTCGCTAGGCCGGGGGGGTCTGCCGCTGCGATGGGGGGGCTGTCGCTAGGCCGGGGGGGGCTGCCGCTAGGCCGGGGGAACTAGCGCTGGGCTCCGGAACCTAGCGCTGGGCTCCGGGGCCTTCACCTGGGCTGAGGGTCTAGCGCTGGGGAGCCGGGGGCTAGCGCCGGTTACCTGCTGTCTGGTCGGCGGCTGCGGGGCGTCTGGTCGGCGGCTGCGATGCGTCCGGTTGCCATGGAGACACAGCTGGCGGCGTCTCGGGAGCGCGCACGTCGGGCTGCAGCGAGCGACGGGGAAAGAGCCGGCGGCCATCTTGGGGAAACTTTTATAAGTTGCTGAAACGCTGGAACGGTAAGTACGAACCAGCTAGGAATGTCATTTACAGGGGGGCTTAGTTATGTATGTTTAATGGGGGGGACTGGGCAAAAAAAAAAATTAACTGCTTCCTCGAGACATCTCCTTTAACTATAACATGAATGAACACATATCTACCATAACGGTCAATTTGCAAGTCAAGTTGTTGAAAAATTACAGATCAATGAATAAGGATGGACACAGCATGCACCAAATGAGATAAGGTGGAGTGGTATCCCCATCCGATGCTTGGCTTACGTAACCATTTGGTCTTGCTGTCCTCTAACTGGGTTTCTCGTATGTATATTATAGAAAAAGTTGCTGATCTTAAAGGGGTTGTCCCGCGGCAGCAAGTGGGTCTATACACTTCTGCATGGCCATATTAATGCACTTTGTAATGTACATTGTGCATTAATTATGAGCCATACAGAAGTTATCAAAAGTTTTTCACTTACCTGCTCCGTTGCTGGCGTCCTCGTCTCCATGGTTGCCGTCTAATTTTCGCCGTCTAATGGCCAAATTAGACGCGCTTGCGCAGTCCGGGTCTTCTTATCTTCTCAATGGGGCTCCGTGTAGCTCCGTGTAGCTCCGCCCCGTCACGTGCCGATTCCAGCCAATCAGGAGGCTGGAATCGGCAATGGACCGCACAGAAGCCCTGCGGTCCACGGAGGGAGAAGATGCCGGCGACCATCTTCACCGGGTAAGTAAGAAGTCACCGGAGCGCGGGGATTCAGGTAAGCGCTGTCCGGTGTTCTTTTTTAACCCCTGCATCCGGGTTGTCTCGCGCCGAACGGGGGGGGGGGGGGGGGGGGGTTGAAAAAAAACCAAAACCTGTTTCGGCGCGGGACAACCCCTTTAAGTGTTGTAAAACCAGAGATCTCTTCAAGACCCCACACATGCCATATTACTACTTTCAATATTTGGTTAGCCATTGATGCAGCAGAAAAAGAATAAACAGTAAAGTAATACAGTCATATGCACCCACAGTAACACACCTTATATAACATTAAACATAGTTCCCAAACAACCTGCACCCTTACTGCTTCACTACTGCAACTCATAGAGACATACACCCTGAATACAATATAACAATAATCTAATAGTCACTCCCTTGCACAGAGGACTAAATATAGCTTGTTATCTGCACAAAACACAGTGAAATGAGAGAACCCAAGAGATTAATTGTGTAATGAAGAATTGGAGAAAGGAGAAAAATGTAATTCTGTTCAACTGTAGACATCACCTGACCTAAACAGATCTATTGCAAAAGGTCTCTACATTGGACAAAGAATGGTCAATAATCTCCATCATGACGAGGAAAGCGAGAATTGCCACCTTGTTGAGCTTCCAGCAAAAGAGACACCTTCTTAGGGGTCTCAAACAAGCATGTTTGGTCACCATTCACCACATGCACCTCGGAAGGGTACGGCATGGAATATTTACAATTTAACTTGCTAAGCCGTTGTTTACCTTGTGATAATTGTTTACACTGGACTTCATGCAAGACGTCAGGGTAGACTTCTTGCTTATCAATTTCAATGGGCCCCTGTTTCTGACCAGACAAAGTTGTGAATTTCTATCTCTAAGGGCTCGTTTAGACGAGCGCTGTTTTCACACTGTTATCAGCGAGAGAAGATTGCTGCTATAGTGCTGAAAAGATTGCCTGAATGGGTTACTTCAAGCTACGTGAAGTAACCCGTTCACACGATCAGGGTTGGGTGCTGCATGCTTTCAAGGCTCCCTTAGGAGCCCATGGAAAGCAAGCAGCAAAGATAGGACATGTCCTATCTTTGAGCACACCTCTGAACCGACATGCAAGTTTGCACTCGCATGTCCTATCTTTTGTTAGGTGCACTGATTTAGCGCGCCTAACATTCTCTCATGTGAACGCTTCTATAGGAGCCTATTGGTTCTTATTAGAAGCACATTCTGTGCGCTGCTAACAGCGTGAAAACAGCGCTCGTCTGAACTAGCCCTAAAGTTGAGAAACTGAGCTATGGAGGCCTGCGGTTGCTCCCCCGGGGGCGAAGGTATAGGAAAGATCTGATTTGCACACTCCATGGCAAACATAGCAGAGAATTTATCACTTCCATCAGTTTTGATCAGGAGATTTGCCAAGAAAGAAGTAGGAGCACTGCCCTCTTGGTGCTCTAATATTCCCACAAACCAAAGGTTACAGCGTTTTAAACAATTCTCTTTATCTTCTAACCTTTGGAGCAGCTTATCTGTATGACCTGTCATACATCTCAGGAATGCTTGCATTGGGAGTTACCAATCTTCCCAGCCACTAACTCAGTGCTCTACCTTGGTGACGCTTTCACTAGTTTGTTAAGCATGCTGCCGGATTAAGAAAATGTCTATTTTAATCTCCTCTATACCAGTTGTCAGAGTAGACTGACATTGATCGATGACAGAGAGGACTCTTTGCGTGTCTGGGCTTATTTTGGAAGAAGGCTTCAGGTCAGAGGTGCTAGCATGTCCGTCAATCCCTGTTGGGAAGTTTCTGGGGCCTCAGATCTGCCAAAGCCTTAAAGAACTCAGTAGGAGTGTTAGCTTTTTTAGAGGGTGAGATTGTGGAAGCTGAGAGCTGAGCAATAGTAACACTGGCGAAACTAAAGATGTAGCCAGACAGATTGCTGGGAATAAAGATGTATCCACAGAGAACTGCAAAATTAATCAACTTGGGATACCTTTCGGTAGTCCAAAAGTTGTTCCCATAGTACTGGTTATTATATTATTCACCATGGTAGGAACAGGTGGAATATTCTAGAGAGGATTTCTCCCCAGGTAACCTGTGGAAGATAAAGCCAAGTGTTGTTGAGATTTCTCAGGTAGAATAGTAAATTGCACGTAGGTGCAAAAAAATATATATCAGCGCTTCTTGTGGAGACTAGAGTAGCAAAGAACTAGAACGTCAGCAATAGTAAAAAAAAAAGGGTATTCTTTATTCGGACACAATGTCCTAAGTGCAACGCGTTTCGTCTTATACAGACTTTATCAAGCACAAAAGTGTCATTTTTGTGCTTGATAAAGTCTGTATAAGACGAAACGCGTTGCACTTAGGACAGTGTGTCCGAATAAAGAATACCCTTTTTATTTTTTTTACTATTGCTGACCTTCTAGTTCTTTGCTATCATAGTCTCCACAAGAAGCGCTGATATATATTTTTTTGCACCTATGTGCAATTTTCTATTCTACCTTTTACAGTGGGTCCTATCCTACAATAGGACCCACAATATTAGCAGCTCTCCGGACCTAGCCCCCCTGGATCAATGAAGACGTGGTATAGTTGCTGCATATATATATAGTTGCATATATATATATATATTTGTTATAAGCCTACTTGGATATGGAGGTGATAGTGGGGTCTCCCTAGGCCTCACTATTCACCGGGTAAGTTCAACTTATTTTATACTCCGTCATTTGCATTGTGTACTGGATTCCATCAGGAGCGCCCTCCTAACACTTCACTTGAGATTTCTCAGACATGGTTTGAAAACTATGGCTACTCGAAGGGGTGCCCGATAGCTCAGTACCGGTCAGGGAGACTAAGGTATAGTACAGATGTAAGTCCCTTCAGGATGAATTTAGGCAGTATGAGAGGTGTAATGAGTGGGAAGGAAGGGGGGAGACACACAGGTATATAATGCAAACAGCTCTTCTACCACTTTTTATGAGTTCAGCAAGGGGACTTGTACCAGGAGAAACCAGCAGATGGCAGCAAAACAGAAATTGAAGCATGAATCTAGTGAGGATTAGAAAGTCTGAAGCACGTTTTTAACTTCTTTGCTGGTAGTAATATACACCTCACAGGATTTTGAAGTTGGGTACAGAGCTTCACAATCATGCGTTCATCCACAATGGAGAGTAGGCCATATCCCAATGATTTCTAGAATTAGAGCAAATAATTTTTTTGGCTCTATCAAAAGTTTGCTTGGGATATTCTTTCACTATAAGGCCTCCTTTACATGACCATATACATTTTTATGCTGGGCCATACATTGCAAAAAATCGCAGGAAATAAAAAACCAGGCCTGGCTGCAGTATATTGGCAAAAATATACGCTGCAGCACGGAAATCCCTCGGTCGGCAGAAATCTTCAAAATTACTTCTAATGTTCAAACAGAGGCAACTGTAATCTTTTCCCAGCATTGGACACAGATAAACACCCTCCCCCTTCCTTTTTTTCAGCTCCTATAGAAGCCTATTGGAGCCTCTAACATATCTCGTCAAAAGATAGGGCAAGAGGTATCTTTTTACTCGCGGTGTAAAATTGGTTGTTTTCGGTCACTGATGTCCTATCATTTATGTGCCCAAAAATATCTTATCTGAATGAATATATTGGAAACAAATGCTTCAGATGGCCGCATCTTTTGAAGTGGCTACATTAGCCGCGTATATACGGTTGGATGGATTAGGCCTAAGTCTGATATATTGATCTCTTCTTTCATATATAGTGCTTCTGTTGAACAATTCCTTTAACTCACACTAACACACCAGCTGGAACTGCTTTTATTGTGTGAATAGAATGACACAAGATGGCATTAAGTAACGTAATGCCACCATTTGAGTTGTCTATACAAAGAGAGAGATCTATAAAACCAACACTCTCCATATTCCAAAAATAAATTACATGGATTCAAATTTAAATATAAAATAAAACCTGGCACAGTAGCAAATCAAGAAGACTACACAATAATATCAGCCATAATGTGACCATACCAGGCCACATCTGTAAAGAGTAGATTGTCAGAGCAAAATAAATACTGCTCCTCCCACCACGCAATAAATAAGTTTGCAAATGATGGCAAGAAGCGAACCCCCAATGAAGCACCTGTTTGTTGTAAATAAAAATGCCCTTGAAACAAAAACTAATTATGAGTTAGCAGGTACTCCAAGACCTGCATCATGAAATCCCACAACTCACAACAATATGTAGAGTACTTTTTTAACATATGCGTAAAAGCATGCAAACAGATATCATGTGGAATACAACTGAATAAAGATGCAACATCACAAAATGATCTGTATGTCTAAAGAGTAAGTTAGCAGTCAATGAAGAGTCGTGTTATCGTGAGTCTGGGAGAAGGATCAGCTGTGTATATTTTAGATAAAGATGGCACACAAAGTATTATGCATCTGGGAGGAGGATTAGCATTCATGGTTGTATACTAAGATGTAGCCATATATTTAGAATAAGTTTGCACACAATATGTTTGTTTTTCTGGCTCATAACAGAATATGTTGGCATCATTCTGTCATAAGGACTAGGAAATCGATGTGTAGGTGTTTTGTGCTAAGATATTATAAAAGATTTACTTTCCTGAGATAAGACAGAAGCCATTAAGACAAGTAAGGGAATGCCCTACTTGTTGGTCCAGTCTTAGCGCCATTTGAAAGTAGGCTTCCCGGCTGCTGTTGTACAAGTCAAATGATGCTGCCTCCCAGTGATGTGATGTAAGTTCCCAGAGAAGGTTCTTTGTCAAGTCCGATGATGTTGCCTCTCAGTAATGTGATGTAAGTTATAACCTTTATATATAGATAATGATGTGATGTAATTTGCAATGTGATATAAGTTGCAACCTTTATCCTTTGTATATAGATATAATAATTTACAAAAGGACAATTATCACCTAATTTCAATTGTTAAACCTTACATATTGTCTTACTCTCTTTAAAGCCATATCCAAGCCTACGTCTTGCTCCTTGCAGCCAATCAAATGTTTTGCCCAGAATTTCCTTGTTTTTTTTCATTTCTACTGTGGAGCATTTTATTCCTGGACATATCCTGAGTGAGCAGGTTACCTGTTTGTACTTGATAATCCTGGTGGTGTAAATGGTCAATGCAATGGAAACTGGAGTTCAATATTTCCAAATGTAAAATAATGCACTTGGGGAGAAAAAATTCTCAGAATGAGCATTGAATTAGCTGTTCTGTGTTATCCAGGACTTCAGAAGAGAATGATTTAGGGGTTCTAATTTCTAACAGCCTCAAAATGAGTCCACAATGTGGTCAAGCCATAAAAAAAGCAAGTAGAATGCCCGGTTGCATAACTAGAGGTATTACCAGTATAAAGGGGGAGATTGTGATCCCGCTGTATAGAGCACAGGTGAGACCACATGTGGAATACTGTGTTCGGTTTTGGAGACCTCACCTACAGAAAAACATTGATAAAATAGAACAAGTCCAAAGATGGACTACAAAAATGGTGGAAGATCTCAAGAGCAAAATTGATCAGGAAAAACTTGAAGAGCTTAATTTGTATAGCCTGGAAGAAAGAAAGGAGAGGGAGAACATGATTAAAATGTTTAACTATGTTAGAGGTATAAATAAGGTTCAGGAGGGAAGTTGTTTTTTTTTTTTTTAGAAAGCCAAACACTAGAAGAAGGGGGTACAATCTGAGATTAGTTGGGGGAAGATCAGAAGCAATGTCAGGAAATATATTACTAAAAAAAGAGTAGAAGATGTTCAGAAAAAAAAACCTCCAACAGACGTGGTTGGAAAATCAACATTAAATGAATTCAAGCCTGGGATAAGCATAGATCTGTCCTTAGAGAAAAATAAAAAAGGAAATAATGGAAGGGCAGACTAGATGAACCATATGATCTTTTTCTGGTGTCAATTTACTATGTTTTTATGACAGATTATGTAAATTCAACAACGCTGTAGAAAAAAAGAAATGGATGCACATCTACACATTATACATTGATCTAGTGGTTTTCAGCAATATATTTATAAACATTTCTTACATTTTGATCAAATTGTATAAGCCCACTAAGCACTTTACGGCAACTTCTTTTGCTTCAGCAAATTGGTGTGGTACTGCATTGTGGCCCAGATTATTATGGTGTAAAGTCCGTGGTTTGATGTGACCCATAGATATGGGGACTGAGCCTTACAGCAGTTATGTTGTTGGACAACTGGCTTACTCCTCTTGTGGATGCTGTGTTGTGCTGGCAGGTGTTGCAGTGCAGTCCTTCACCCAGCAGTGTAGGGAACCACTAAAAGGAGATAGCTTTGAAGTGGTTAGTGTGCTTATAATATGTGATCAAAATGTAACAAAGAACATCATGTTTATAAATATTGCTGAGAAGCAATATTTATAAATGTATAATACGAGTATGTGGATGTGTGCAAATGTCTATTTTTCTACAGCTTTGTTGAATTTGCTTAGTCTGTTCCCCTCAGATTTTTGCTTGGGATGGAACTCTAACTGATTTGCATCCATATGCAACTGAGATACACACTGATTGACTGAAGGACTAGGTATAAAATAGAGGTCTTGTTTCCAGGCTCTGGTGTGTTTCAGCAGTTTCAAATTGTGTAAGTAAGGAGGACAAAGTCAGTCAGTGAGAGCAGCTGGACTTGTGTACCGGAGAGAGAGGGAGACTCGGGTGATTGAAGCAGTGTTTGCTGATAGATACAGTTCAGGCTCCTGGGACAGATCCAGCTGGTGCCAGAGAAGACTTCAGTGGGCTGATTGTGGGCAGCAACGGCAGGCTCTGAGATTTCAATGCGATAGAGCATAGCAGTGGTGATTCAGAGATTGGCAGCAACTTTCTAAACAGCAAAGTTTTGTAAGTTTGCAGAATCGTGAGTACCATTGCCTCTCTTCGTGTCTCTGATAGATTTGGTTGACTAAAGATTCTGAAAGACTAAGTTGTTTAGGATGGTGCTTTCATCTCCAAATAGTTTTTGTGGAGCTACTTACTCCTAGCCAGGTTAAACCATAAATTAACTGTGATATTCCAAAAGTGTGTACGTAGAATTAAAGGGGTTGTCTGTCTCCAGGATAGGCCATCAATAGTAGATCAGCATTGGTCTGCTGCACGGAATCTCTACTGGTCACCTGTTTTCCAGGCCAGTGTGCTTGTGCATTGAGTTGATGTTTACAGGAAGCAGACAGCTCCGTTTCTGCTGCAGTGGCCAGGTTTGGTATTGCAGGCCAAGTAACCATTGAAGTAAATAAGAACTTTACTTGTAATACTAAAGCCTGGCCACTGCAGTGGGAACAGAACTGTCTGCTTTCTACAGAAATCATATCAAAGCATGAGCACAACAGTTCATCAAACAGCTGTTCAGTAGGGATCCTGGGTGGCGGAGCCCCACCAATCTACTATTGATGACCTATCTTGCAGATTGGCCAATTAATAGTTTGCAAAGGGACAGCCCCTTTAAGCGTATATCATTCATATGGTAGGGACTGAGTTATAGTGTTAATTGTAACCTGTTCCATTGTGCATAAATAATACTATTGTATATTATTGCCACAGCTTTCTTTAATAGACACTTAGTAAAGTCTTGCTTGTTTAATTGTATAAATCCTTTTCATTAATGGTGTCATATCTCACACCTGTTACAATTGTGTAGAACAGTCAGGCATTCTCTGTATATTGCTGACAGTAGACTATGCCAACGAAGACTATGGTAAATTTCTTAGAATATTCTTTTCCCAGTGGTCAATGGAAGTCTGTCAGCTCTTTTGGACTCCATAAGCTAAACTTATAGGCTCATAGGAGTAACACACTGATTCCAGGGATGTGACTATTATTATTATTATACTTGCCTTCCCTGCCTTTCCCTCACTGTACGCTGTCATAGTCCCAGCTGCAATATATCCCACAGACTGCATGGTAAATGTACTTTAAAATGCGCCTCACTTGCGATACGTCGGAAGAACAAGTAATAGCCTGAACATTAGGATCAATCAACATCGGTATAACATAAAAAGGGGGTATGAAAAACACAGTATATCAAACCATTTCAAAGAAAAACAATAAAAACAGTGAAAAATTAAAATTAATTCCTTTAGAAACTATAAAACAAAACTCAATAATGAAACTGAGAAGAAAGGAAATGTACTGGATTTATCGTCTAAACACTTTAACCCCTTGAGTGGCAGGTTTCCTACCACCCTGTCGTGCCCACCAGGGCAGGTTTTTTAAAATGGTCTAATCATTGAATTTCAACTAGTTTTGCAGTTGCGTCTCAAGAGCCATAACTTTTTCATTTTTCCATTGACATGGCCATATGAGGGCTTGTTTTTTGCGGGACAAGTTGTGATTTTTTAAACAGGGGGGAGGAAAAAAAGAAATGGGGAAAAAAGAAAAAAGGGGCCATGTCATTAAGGGGTTAAATAATGTATTAACTTCCTTCTCTGGGTCATTACGACGCACACGGATACCACATGTGTGATTGTAGTTTTGATTTTTTACAAAGTAAAGGGAGACAAGTGTTTTTTTTATTTTTTTTATAATTTTTTTACTTTTTTTTTTTTTTTTTTTTTTTTAAATTTTTTTTTTTTTGTCCCTTTAGGGGACTTCCACAGGGACCCATCAGGACCCCTGATCACATTCCGGGGGTCCGATTGTGACAGCCCCTTATATGCTGCAGTGACAGCCCTTTACATGCTGCAGTCACATAGACTGCAGCATGTAAAGGGTTAACACAGCAGAGATCGGAGGTTTTCTCTGATCTCTGCTGTAAGAGCTAGCACCTAGCTGTCCTCTGACAGCTAACAACCAGCTCTCCCTGCCACAGAGACCATCGGCTTGCTTCTGACAAGCCGATGGTCTCTATGGCAACTTGTAAACAAAGCAGGACATTGCCGACATGTCGGCAATACCTTCTGCTGGTTTTTCAAAGCCCTTGCACTGCTCTGTGTGGGTCTGTGCAGGCAGAGCACAATGTCACAGCTTGTGGCATTGTGCTCTGCAGCTCCCATGGTGATACATAGCCCGGAAATCTTCCGGGCTATGTTGCTATGAGCAGTGGAGCTCGTCCCCGGAAATTTTCCGGGCGTGCCACTCAAGGGGTTAATGCCAGAAGGACTAAATGAAGTATTGGAGAAATTTTAATAAGATAAATGCTTACACATGGAAGATTTTATAATAAACAATAGACAAAAAATATAGTAAAACTACCTAACAAAAAATAAAGAGTTTTTATGTAGAATATAGGAAAATAAATAGATAGTAATCTTATATAATAATTTTATAGGGAAGTTTTTAGAATCAGACCAGGATTATGGTGTGAATAGGAGAAATAATCGAAACAATAAAGTTTAATGAAAAAAACTATGGAACGCAATGCATTCCATGAGAGCTCCGTGGATAGACAAATGATAAATAAATCACCCTAATTGAGAAAAAAAACAAACAAAAACCATGCCCCTGGATGATTGTGAAGTGAGCCCCACATACATGTTATCCCACACTATATAAGGCAGCATATATGACAATGTCTGTATGAACTTGAAAAAGACACAAATTGTGTTGAAACGCGTTGTTTTAACAAGAATAAAAAAGATTGGTTTTCTGCCAAGGCGTGGGATAGTTTTTATTTTTATTTCTATACAGACTGCATGGTGTGAGAACAGAATGAGAGAGTTAGTTCTCTCACTCTAAGCATGCACGCCAGTAGTCCTCCAGATGCATTCATTGCTTTTGACAGCACACAGTAGGGCCACATTTGGGAAGGTAAGTGTAAAATGCACATCCTTGAACCCATTAGTTTAGATTCCCTTTCAGAAAGGATGCTTTAGTCTAAATGTCATGTGTCATACATCACAGTGAATGCTATTAAAACGATTATATTAGCTATAAACTAGCACACTTAGTGAGCTAATAAAAGCTCAGGGCTATAACTATTTAGATAGAGGTCAGTGTTCAAATATTCTTCTCATTATAATATTGTATGGTGTATTAATATTATAAAACTTAGAACAGAAGATTTTATATGTGCAGACTGCTCTCCAACAGTGAAGAGCATGAAAACCAGCCTATTTTCAGGATCAATAACAATTTCAGCAGCCAGACCCTACAGTTAACGTGTCCTATACTTTAAACACCCTTACTCACAGCCTTTATCTTCGGTAACTGATACTCTGCTGACCTGAGAAGTTCAGTGAAATTATTTTTTCAATAACATTGACAAACTCGAACCAAAGTGGAAATTCACTCACTCAATCAAAAATAAACCAGGTCAAAATCACGAACTGAAGTCCCCAGGCAGGCCTTCCAGGGCTGGTGGCATGGTACCCTATATAATGCGCAAAATAATACAATGATACAGTGTCCAAGCAATGATACTGTGCTAAGTCCAGATAAGATTGCCATAAGGTGCCCAAATAACATTGCTAGGCATTTGACTAAATAACACTGATCAATTAATGTACTAAGCAATACACAACTACTTTTCCATAGTTTGGGGCACTAAGTATGAGATCTGGGGTTTAGGCTCTAGGTGCTTAGGCCATCAAGGCTAGTTATGCGTCTTTCAGTAATGGCAAGTGATGTACACAAGTTGTATACCCCTAAGGTTGGTCATGTTCCCGAGCCTTCCCCACGGGCTCCATGAAAGATCTGTACAATGCACATATGCTTTCTAATAGCAATACATATTATTTTACATTATTCTATAATACAACAGACATAAACATCAATTTTTCTTTATAGTATAAGCACTTTAAATGTTTCACTACTTTTATATTTTTTTTTACTTCACATCATTTTACAGATCATTTGATTCAACACATAAATATACAATAAACATAGTACTAAGCCTATAAAATGTCCAATAAAATACAAAGACTTTGCGTAAGATTTCTCTAATATATTTAGAATTTCAGTTTTCTTTATTGCCTATAAGATGTCCAATAAAATACAAGATTTTGTGTAAGGCTTCTCTAATATGTTTAGAATTCCAGTTTTCTTTATGTTCTTTTTATGCAACAGAGATTACCTTTAGGACGTCAGTTGTTAAGCCTCAGTTGTTTTCCTCCACTGTAGGGAGGAAACATCAGCTAGAAAGTGACATTACAGTCAATGTCCATTGTGTTAAGGTAAGCAGAGAAAAGACAAAAATATGCATTTACAACAGTTCAAATAAAAGGATATAAGCTTATTGACCGGGAGTAATAGCTGAGTAGAATACTATGCTATCATGTTGCCATGTGTTAACCTTTCAAATCACAAAATTCCGTTTAATATTGTTCTATTAGTTTGCCTCTCAGTCATAATTACACTAGCTGATATACCCAACTCTGCCTGAGTTGATTTGGTACAGGTGTTTACCTATTGTTCGCACAGAAAATTTTATGACCCCCTATTCACAATAGTATTGTTCTAAATCCCTCCTGAACCAACATTCCCAAACAATTAGCACATTAGAGAATTAATTAAAAAATAAAAGCAATAACACAATGCTTAGTGATGGAACCAAAAATGTAGAAATATGTTCTTCATTCTGCTTTTCTGATAGTTTCCCAAGAGGCCAATTATTAGCAAAGAGGTGTTGAATGGAAAAAAAATAGATGATTTAATGATCCAAAATTTTTTGTCCACCACAGTACATTGCTATGGAAGCTGAGAGAAAGGTTGGAATACAGATGAGTCACACTTTAAATCTTTGGCCAAAATTATATCGCAGAACCAGTGCGATCATTTACTAATACCATCTAAGGGCTCGGTCAGACGAGTTTTTTTTCTGCATGCATGTGTGCACAAAAAAAATGCACTCCATGGATGTGCAAAATACGTGTGACCGAAGCTCCATGCTTTTTTTTACATGTGCCAAAAATAGTGTGTGCAGGCCTTCAATGGGCAAAGTTTCAGATGCCTGTTCACTGGAGCAGCTTTGCTTGAAGCACAGCTGCTCCACGAAGGTCCCCTCATCACTGAACACTGTGACAGCACTGTCACAGTGTTCAGTGATGATGAGACTCCCCGCGGGCATGAAAGAATCTTCTGCCACAGCTGTCACAGCTGTGGTAGAGGACCACAATGCTATCCCGTTGCTTTCAATGGGGCCACGTTGCGATAATGCTACAAATCACATGCTTTTCTTTAGGTTCCTTTACATTTGCGATGTTTTGTAGCATATGACATTGTGAGACAAAACCTTGTAGGTTTTGAGATATGCATGCCAATTGCGATATTTTGTAGCCAATGTGTCCCTATGGAGCTTTTCTCTCTGTTGCATCGCACAAAAATGCGGTTTTCGTGCAGTGCAATGCAACTTTGACAGTAGGAAATTATACTGTCAAAGCCCTAAACTAAGCCCTAGTTGCAGAAAAAGAAAAAAACTAATAATACATCTTAAGAGGTGTTGTCATCTCTGGCGCTTCTCCCCTAAAGCTCTGGCAGACTTGCTTGAAGTCTTCTGCCAGCTCGTCCTGGATTGGAGGATCAAAATCCCCACCTCCACAAATAGCTGGCTGTAATTGGTTCATGAGCGCCATGACTCAGTCAATCAGAGCCAGTGCTCAGTGAACCAACCACGGCCATTCAATGAATGAACGAATAGCTGTGATTGGCTGAGCCAAGGCACTCATGAACCAGTCACAGCCAGCCCTTCCTGGAGGTGGGGATTTTAATCCTCCAATCCAGGAAGGGCTGGCAGAAGACTGAAGATAAGTACTAGAGGTGAAGAGGAGACCCGTGCCAGAGATGACAGCGCTTCTTATGTGACGTATTAATTTTTTTTCATTTTTTTACTGCAGCTAGGGCTTATTTTCGAGTTGGGCTTATGTTTCAAGTGCCCCCCCCCCCTAAATCTTTCCAAGTGGTGCTATAAAGTCGTCCAACTTTGTAGCGCCACGTGCGACTTTGTAGCATCACATAATCACGGTATCGCCACGAGAAAACACAGCGATATCGTACGGACCACCAATGTAATATCGCTGTAATTTTCTCATGGCAATATCACGTTGCCAGTGTGAGATAGGCCTAAGGACGCTTTACATGAGCTACAAAATCTCGCTACAAAATCATTGCTACAAAACGCATGTATGTGAAGCCCATGGTTTCCAATGGGTTCTTTCAGGCTACAAAACATCTCATGTGAAAGAACCCATTGGAAACCATGGGCTTCACCTATATGCGTTTTGTAGCGAGATTTTGTAGCCCATATGAAAGAGGCCTAATTCCCATAGTTGTGAAGTAGAGGGCAATGCTGTCCTACAGAAGATGAAGCGCAAAGCTTTCTTATGAACAATACATGGAGAGATAATCTATTTTAATATTCAATGAACTTGTACTGCATACTTGTCCATTTTAATTTAAAGGAATTATCTTTTGAAGAACCCTTATGTGCAGTATTTGCCTTAAAAGTAATCATTGCTGAGGATGCAAGCCTGGATTAATCACTAATATCCAGAAAAGTGTTTATCTGGAAAACAGATTTCTTACACTTATTTATAAATGGAGTGTGTTACATTTAACATAGTAAACTAGACCTGTTGTGACTTACTAAATGTAAAGCTAATGAGATTGCAGTAAAACCGGATATAAATGGTTTTGGCACAAAGCTGTCAGGTAATAAATATGAAGATTGCATGTATTTACATTGTCATGTGATCTTTCTGTGACTCTGGATTTAATGTAGCATTGAAGTTAAACATATATCTTCTAATAAATCTTCCACATGGTATGTTAGAATATTGGCTAATATTAAAACAATAAATGTAATACTGGTTATTGGATTTATAGAAGTACATTTTCAGAATAAGAAACAAAGCTGCACAAGTAGATAAGTAGAATTAGGCTGGACCAATCTCTGGAGTTTTTGAAAATTCACTCCATCCAGTTGTAATAGAGGTCATATACAGTAACTCTGCCAGTAATTACAATAATTACAAAGTTCAATACTACTATACAACATAGGCACTCAATATGCCTCTTCTGTACCGCACTCTTTTATGAAGATGGTCTCTTCTTGAAGTTACAATACAGTACACTCCAATCCCCCCCCATACAACCCCTAGAGAAAGCAGCAAAATCTACTTCCAGCACGTAATATTTGGATTGACGCGCCCAAATGATTGTACTCTAAGAATCCCATTTCACTAAATTGCCCAATTTTCTTGGACATTTCAGTTCTCAAGAATATCATCTTTCTTATCTTTTTTCTTAATGTGAATGGTGAAAAAAGGAAAAATGTGGAGCTACTCCATGGTGGTGTTTTTGGTCGGCTAAGGGCAAATGCCTGTGATTTATTGGTAGTGCAGGTGCGGAGGTGCTGAAAGTTAGTCTAACTAGCTAGCATTAGAGATGAGCGAGCGTACTCGTCTGAGCTTGATGCTCGTTCGAGTATTAGGGTGTTCGAGATGCTCTTTACTCGAGACGAGCACCACGCGATGTTCGAGTTACTTTCACTTTCATCTCTGAGACATTTGCGCGCTTTTCTGGCCAATAGAAAGACATGGAAGGCATTACAACTTCATCCTGTGATGTTCCAGCCCTATACCACCCCCCTGCAGTGAGTGGCTGGGGAGATCAGGTGACACCCGAGTTTTAAAATCTGCCCCGCTCGCGGCTCGCCACAGATGCATGGTGACAGAGATCAGGGAAAGTGCTGTCTTGCTGTAGCTGCTATAGGGAGAGCGTTAGGTGTTATATTCATCTTGAAGAACCCCAACAGTCCTTCTTAGGGCCACATCTGACCGTGTGCAGTACTGTTGAGGCTGCTTTTAGCAGTGTTGCGCAATTTTTTTTTTTTTGTATATCGGGCGTGCAGACCATTGCGTCCTCAGTCTCCAGTCATTGTACAGAGTATAGGGGCAGTACTGGTGAGGCAGGGACAGTGGGAAAGGTGAAAGAGATACACTGTCTATATAGGCAGTGGGCTTTTCCAAAAAAATTGGGGAAAAATACTATATTTGGGCTGCCTGTGACCGTCTTCAGTGTACTGCGTGTCTGCTGGGGGTAGTAGTCCTAATTAATACGCAGCTAAGCGTTACAGCAGGCTTGCGCAAAATTGTTTCCTGGCTCTGCTGTGCCCGTTACATCACCGCCATCATAGCGCCAGAGGGAAACAGTATACATAATATACGCTGCATACAGTATCTGTCTGGTGTTTCAGCTCACCATTTAAAAAAATTGAAGCAAAATACTTAAGGCCTACCACTGCCCTTTGGCCACTTGACTGCTTCTGCGCTGTGAATTCCACTAGCTCAGTGATACGCACCTACGTCTCACTACAGGCATGCGCAAAATTATTTCCTGGCTCTGCTGTGCCCGTTACATCACCGCCGTCATAGCGCCAGAGGGAAACAGTATACATAATATACGCTGCATGCAGTATCTGTCTGGTGTTTCAGCTCACCATTTAAACAAATTGAAGCAAAATACTTAAGGCCTACCACTGCCCTTTGGCCACTTGACTGCTTCTGCGCTGTGAATTCCACTAGCTCAGTCATACGCACCTACGTCTCACTACAGGCGTGCGCAAAATTATTTCCTGGCTCTGCTGTGCGTTCCGTAAGCGAAGTCAGCCTCCAACCACAGGCCAATAAGCGGCACATTTAATTACAGCGTTCTGTTTCTGCTCTACTCGTAATACACCATGCTGAGGGGTAGGGGTAGGCCTAGAGGACGTGGACGCGGGCAAGGACGCGGAGGCCCAAGTCAGGGTGTGGGCACAGGCCGAGCTCCTGATCCAGCTGTATCGCAGCCGACTGCTGCGGGATTAGGAGAGAGGCAAGTTTCTGGCGTCCCCACATTCATTTCACAATTAATGAGTCCACGCGGTAGATCTTTATTAGAAAATGAGCAGTGTGAGCAGGTCCTGTTGTGGATGGCAGAAAGTGCATCCAGCAATCTATCGACCACCCAGACTTCTACGCCGTCCACTGCTGCAACTCTGAATCCTCTGGCTGCTGCTCCTCCTTCCTCCAAGCCTCCTCACTCCATGAAAATGACACATTCTGAGGAGCAGGCAGACTCCCAGGAACTGTTCTCAGGCCCCTGCCCAGATTGGGCAGCAATGGTTCCTCTCCCACCAGAGGAGTTTATCGTGACCGATGCCCAACCTTTGGAAAGTTCCCAGGGTCTGGGGGATGAGGCTGGGGACTTCCGGCAACTGTCTCAAGAGCTTTCAGTGGGTGAGGAGGACAATGACGATGAGACACAGTTGTCTATCAGTGAGGTAGTAGTAAGGGCAGTAAGTCCGAGGGAGGAGCGCACCGAGAATTCGGAGGAAGAGCAGCAGGACGATGAGGTGACTGACCCCACCTGGTTTGCTAAGCCTACTGAGGACAGGTCTTCAGAGGGGGAGACAAGTGCAGCAACAGGGCAGGTTGGAAGAGGCAGTGGGGTGGCCAGGGGTAGAGGCAGGGCCAGACCGAATAATCCCCCAACTGTTTCCCAAAGCGCCCCCTCACGCCATGCCACCCTGCAGAGGCCGAGGTGCTCAAAGGTGTGGCAGTTTTTCACTGAGAGTGCGGACGACCGACGAACTGTGGTGTGCAAGGTTTGTCGCGCCAAGATCAGCCGGGGAGCCACCACCACCAGCATGCGCAGACATATGATTGCCAAGCACCCCACAAGGTGGGACGAAGGCCGTTCACCGCCTCCGGTTTGCACCACTGACTCTCCCCCTGTGCCCCAACCTGCCACTGAGATCCAACCCCCCTTTTCAGGACACAGGTACGACCGTCTCCCGGCCTGCACCCACACCCTCACCTCCGCTGTCCTCGGCCGCATCCAACAATGTCTCTCAGCGCAGCGTCCAGCCGTCGATAGCGCAACTGTTTGAGCGCAAGCGCAAGTACGCCGCCACGCACCCGCACGCTCAAGTGTTAAACGTGCACATAGCCAAATTTATCAGCCTGGAGATGCTGCCGTATAGGCTTGTGGAAACAGAGGCTTTCAAAAACATGATGGCGGCGGCAGCCCCGCGCTACTCGGTTCCCAGTCGCCACTACTTTTCCCGATGTGCCGTCCCAGCCCTGCACGACCACGTCTCCCGCAACATTGTACGCGCCCTCACTAACGAGGTTACTCCCAAGGTCCACTTAACAACGGACACGTGGACAAGCACAGGCGGGCAGGGCCACTATATCTCCCTGACGGCACATTGGGTGAATTTAGTGGAGGCTGGGACCGAGTCAGAGCCTGGGACAGCTCACGTCCTACCCACCCCCAGAATTGCAGGCCCCAGCTCGGTGGTGGTATCTGCGGCAGTGTATGCTTCCTCCACTAAACCACCCTCCTCCTCCTCCTCCTCCTACGCAACCTCTGTCTCGCAATCAAGATGTGTCAGCAGCAGCACGTCGCCAGCAGTCAGTGTCGTGCGGCGTGGCAGCACAGCGGTGGGCAAGCGTCAGCAGGCCGTGCTGAAACTACTCAGCTTAGGAGAGAAGAGGCACACGGCCCACGAACTGCTGCAGGGTCTGACAGAGCAGACCGATCGCTGGCTTTCACCGCTGAGCCTCCAACCGGGCATGGTCGTGTGTGACAACGGCCATAACCTGGTGGCGGCTCTGCAGCTCGGCAGCCTCATGCACGTGCCATGCCTGGCCCATGTCTTTAATTTGGTGGTTCAGCGCTTTCTGAAAAGCTACCCCTACTTGTCAGACCTGCTCGGAAAGGTGCGCCGGCTCAGCGCACATTTCCGCAAGTCCAAGACGGACGCTGCCACCCTGCGGACCCTGCAACATCGGTTTAATCTGCCAGTGCACCGACTGCTGTGCGACGTGCCCACATGGTGGAACTCTACGCTCCACATGTTGGCCAGGCTCTATGAGCAGCGTAGAGCTATAGTGGAATACCAACTCCAACACAGGCGGCATAGTGGGAGTCAGCCTCCTCAATTCTTTACAGAAGAGTGGGCCTGGTTGGCAGACATCTGCCAGGTCCTTGGAAACTTTGAGGAGTCTACCCAGATGTGAGCGGCGATGCTGCAATCATTAGCATCACCATTCCTCTGCTATGCCTCTTGAGAAGTTCCCTACAAAGCATAAAGGCAGACGCTTTGCACTTGGAAACGGAGGCGGGGGAAGACAGTATGTCGCTGGATAGTCAGAGCACCCTCATGTCTATATCTCAGCGCGTTCAGGAGGAGGAGGAGGAGGGGGAGGAGCATGAGGAGGAGGGGGAAGAGACAGCATGGCCCATTGCTGAGGGTACCCATGCTGCTTGCCTGTCATCCTTTCAGCGTGTATGGCCTGAGGAGGAGGAGGAGGATCCTGAAAGTAATCTTCCTAGTGAGGACAGCCATGTGTTGCGTACAGGTACCCTGGCACACATGGCTGACTTCATGTTAGGATGCCTTTCTTGTGACCCTCGCGTTACACGCATTCTGGCCACTACAGATTACTGGGTGTACACACTGCTCGACCCACGGTATAAGGAGAACCTTTCCACTCTCATACCCGAAGAGGAAAGGGGTTCGAGAGTGATGCTATACCACAGGACCCTGGCGGACAAACTGATGGTAAAATTCCCATCCGACAGTGGCCGAAGGCGCAGTTCCGAGGGCCAGGTAGCAGGGAAGGCGCGGAGATCAGGCAGCATGTACAGCGCAGGCAAGGGAACACTCTCCAAGGCCTTAGACAGCTTTATGGCCCCCAGCCAGACTGTGTCACCGCCCCCCAGTCAAGGCTGAGTCGGCCGGAGCACTGTAAAAGGATGGTGAGGGAATACGTAGCCGAACGCACGACCTTCCTCCGTGACGCCTCTGCCCCCTACAACTACTGGGTGTCGAAGCTGGACACGTGGCCTGAACTCGCGCTGTATGCCCTGGAGGTGCTTGCTTGTCCTGCGGCTAGCGTCTTGTCAGAGAGGGTGTTTAGTGCGGCTGGGGGAATCATCACGGATAAGCGTACCCGCCTGTCAACTGACAGTGCCGACAGGCTTACACTCATAAAGATGAACAAAGCCTGGATTTCCCCAGACTTCTCTTCTCCACCAGCGGACAGCAGCGGTACCTAAACAATACGTAGGCTGCACCCGCGGATGGAAGCATCGTTCTCTATCACCATCAAAAACGGGGACCTTTTAGCTTCATCAATCTGTGTATTCTATTCATCCTCCTCCTCCTGCTCCTTCTCCTGAAATCTCACGTAATCACGCCGAACGGGCAATTTTTCTTAGGCCCACAAGGCTCAGTCATATTACTTTAGTAAACAATATTTATACGTTTCAATTCTCATTAAAGCGTTGAAACTTGCACCTGAAGCAATTTTTATTTTAACTGGGCTGCCTCCAGGCCTAGTTGCAAATTAAGCCACATTAAGCAAAGCGATTAATGGGTTTCATCTGCCCTCTTGGTTGGGCATGGGCAATTTTTCTGAGGTACATTAGTACTGTTGGTACACCAATTTTTTGGGGGCCCTCGCCTACAGTGTAATCCTACTAATTTTTATGGTACAGCAAGGTGTGTGGGGTTGGCCTACACTTTTGCTACATAAATGTAACTGGGGCATTGTCTATACTGCAAATACTGAAATGTGAAAGAGACTGTTATCTCTCTAAACTGCTGCAATGGGAATGTTACTGTGGCCTGTCTTGACTGCTACTACTACTGAAATGGAACTAATACTGTGCTCCCCCTATACTGCTGCTTTGGAATTGTTACTGAGGCCTGTCTTGACTGCTACTATTACTGAAATGGAACTAAGACTGTGCTCCCCCTATACTGCTGCTAGTGATATGTTACTGGGGCCTGTCTGGTCTGCTACTACTACTGAAATGGAACTAAGACTGTACTCCTCCTATAATGCTGCTAGTGATATGTTACTGGGGCCTGTCCCTAATGCTACCGCTGAAATGTTAATTCTGGGCTCTACCTATACCGCTGCTAATGCTATGTCACTGGGGTGTGAAAACGGAGGCTTCCCAAAGACATGATGGTGGCGAGGCCATTTCCCACCAACGCGGTTACTGTTAAGGTGCATATAACCACGGACACGTGGAGAGGACACGTAGTGCCTCAAAAACATCCCCCTCCTCCTCCAACAATGAAAACATTCTTGGCAAATACCTTTGCATGGGTCCGTCTGGTGGCAGTCCAAGAATTTCACCTTTACCGACACAACAAGAGAGCCCCCCCCCCACCATCCCCCCGCCACGGCCCACTTAATCCTGGCCACATTACGAAAACCAACTAAATAAAACCGCGCTACTAGGCCCGCAGTCGCCACCACATTCCCACCACGCGGTTACTGTTAAGGTACATATTACCAGTCTGACTGGGGCATGCACTGTGGGCCGAAGCACACCTGTATTGTATGTGACGTTAGCTCTGTTGAGCAGGGCACTGTAATGGGATACATTTATGTACAACCGATGGGTTCCAGGGAGCCACCAATGCTGTGGGTCCACAGGGACTTCACATTAGGGATTTGTACCTGCCAGTGTCTATGTATTAAAAACCCCGGTCAGACTGGCGCATGCAGTGTGGGCCGAAGACCACCTGCATTTAATCGGACGTTACCTCAGCTGTGATGGGCAATGCAATGGGATATATTTATGTACCGCCGGTGGCTTCCTGGGACCCACCCATGCTGTCGGTCCACACGGAGTTGTATCTGCATGTGTCCACGTCTAAAGAACCCCAGTCTGACTGGGGCATGCAGTGTGCGCCGAAGCCCACCTGCATCAAACCTGACGTTACCTCCGCTGTGCTGGGCACTGCAATGGGATTTATTTATGCACCGCCGGTGGGTTCCAGGGAGCCACCCATGCTGTTCGTCCACAGGGACTTCACAATAGGGAGTTGTACCTGCCTGTGTCTACTTATAAAAAACCCCAGTGTGACTGGGGCATGCAGTATGGGCCGAAGCCCACCTGCATTTAATCTGACGTTAGCTCTGCTGTCCAGGGCACTGCAATGGGATACATTTATGTACAGCCGCTGGGTTCCAGGGAGCCACCCATGCTGTGGGTGCACACAGAATTCCCATTGCGGAGCTGTACCTGCCTGTGACTATTTATAAAAAACCCCGGTCTGACTGGGGCATGCAGACACCTTGACAGAATGAATAGTGTGTGGCACATGGGTTCCCCATTGCTATGCCCATGTGTGCAGCTCCTGATGGAGGTGGCACAGGATTGGATTTCTCATTGCTTCTGTACAGCATTGTGGGCTATCGCCCCGTCCCTTTTAAAGAGGGTCGCTGCCTGGCCCTGCCAACCCTCTGCAGTGTGTGCCTCCGGTTCCTCCTCATGGCAGACACACTTATAAATAGACATGAGGGTGGTGTGGCTATGAGGCCAGCGTGTGGCATGAGGGCAGCTGAAGGCTGCGCAGGGACACTTTGGTGTGCGCTGTGGACACTGGGTCGTGTGGGGGGGTTGGGCAGCATGTAACCCAGGAGAAGTGGCAGCGGAGTGTCATGCGGGCAGTGATTGTGCTTTGTTGGAGGTAGTGTGGTGCTTAGCTAAGGTATGCCTTGCTAATGAGGGTTTTTCAGAAGTAAAAATTGTTGGGAGGGGGGGGTGGGGGCACTCTTGCCGCTATTGTGGCTTAATAGTGGGACCTGGGAACTTGAGATGCAGCCCAACATGTAGCCCCTCGCCTGCCCTATCCTTTTCTGTGTCGTTCCCATCACTTTCTTGAATTTCCCAGATTTTCACAAATGAAAACCTTAGCGAGCATCGGCGATATACAAAAATGCTTGGGTCGCCCATTGACTTCAATGGGGTTCGTTACTCGAAACGAACCCTCGAGCATCGCGAAAAGTTTGTCTCGAGTAACGAGCACCCGAGCATTTTGGTGCTCGCTCATCTCTAGCTAGCATGCAACATTTTCATGATGGTTAATAATTTGTCGCCAAGCGCAGTTCTCCAAGGGTCAATAGCAATAAGAATGCCAACTAAATTCTTTATTGTATAAAATTTGTGAACCAGCAGGAAAATGCCTTTTGAGGCACAGTTGGGGTGAGACACTATAATGGACGATTTAGTGAAATGGGTGTGGGATAAAAAGTAAAAAAATTAAAAGAAGCAAAGAATAAAATAAAGAGGAAGATCAAAAGTAAAGGCCCATTTAGACACAATGATTATTGCTCCAACGATGTCTTTTGAGCGGTAATTGTTGTGTCTTTTACAGCTTCATGCTTTTAATTTACATATAAAAGCATGAAGCACATAATGAGTCTGAGTAGGAGGTGGCAACAATAAATAATAAATAGGTGTTACATGAGAGTAAAATAAATTTAATTGATCAAATAAAATTCATTGTAGATTTCAAAGCAAAGGAAAACTCTAAAACACAATAATGGGGCAGAGGAACATGTAGAAAAGTTATATCAGAATGAGAAGTAGTATATCCCAGAGATGTGTTAAAAATGGTACTCTGATATTTCATAATAAATATAAACAAGTATGCAGACATTTAATATGTAGTAAATAGATAAAAAGCTAAAAATAAAGCATACATGTATACACATAAAAAAAATAAATGCATATAGTAAACAACATGTAACATGTAAAAATAAATTAATTAATAAGTAAATGTTTCATAACACCTTTATGCCTACAAAAATAAGCAAGTCTAATAATCACCTAACCCCATTACCACATCAAATAGAGTGGCTTATTGCCTGTGCAATGGGGTTGATGTAGACAGTGCAATGATGTCACTGCACTGATTACTTATGTGGCCTCCTAGACTAGAGGCCTAAAGTGGTCTAAGGTTAACAAGAGCACAAGGCAACCTTATCCATCATAATATTCAACTATATCCACATTCTGCGGTTGAATGTGACTATAACTCAGGGATCTGAGACACCAGGCCAGAATTAAGGATATGGGCCCGAGATGTTCAATGCTAATGACATCACTGGCTACTGATAACCAATGCATCATTAAATAGAAGTGTAAAGGGAACATTCAGCACATATTTCAAGATGACTGCAATTTCAGAACTATTTTAAATTGCACCTAACAGTATAGGTGAAGGGGTTTTTACTCTTCTTTACTCCATAATAGATTAAATATAATTTTAAAAACTATTGAATGACAGCTGAGAGCTGCCCCTGATTGGTCCCTGCGCTCAGCCATTCAGAGGCAGCACTCACTCACCCGTTCATGAATTCATGAATGGGTGAGTGAGAGCTGCCTCTGATTGGTGTGGGCTCTGACCAATCAGAGGCAGCCCATTCAGCAGGCGAGGATTTTAAATCCCCGCCTGCTGAATACTACACAGAGCAGTTCAGGAGAACTGCCTGCCGGACGCGGCTGAACTCCGGCTGCAGGGAAAAGGTGAGTATAATTTGTTTTTTTAACACATTTCAGGATGCTTTTCAGGGAAGGACTTATATTTTTAAGCCCTTCCTGAAAATTCATCCCGCGCTAGCCGGCAGCCCATTGCTTTCAATGGAGCTGGCTGTATTGCCGGCTCCATTGAATTTAATGGGCGAACATCGCTCTTCTCTGCCACAGCTGTAACAGCTGTGGCAGGGGAGAATGATCTTTATAGTATATGTTCTCAATGGAGTCAGTGCTGCTGCCGCCGGCCCCATTGAGCGCATATATAGAACACAAGGAATCGCAGAACGCAGATAGGCGTGTTCTGCGAATCGTTGTGTCCTATAATTTATCGCATATCTGCATAAAAAGCGGACATGTGACCGATCCCATTGTGAAGCAAGGATCCTATATGTGCGCAGATCGCATGCGCATGCGCAAATCACGCGAAGAAACGCCCGTCTGACCGAGGCCTTAATGTGATATATTCCTATTATTTTGTGCAGTCATTGCAGAGAAACAATTGAAATACCCTTCTATCTGCTGCTCTATATGTATATTTATGAATTAAAGTTTCTAATCTTGCATTTGAGGGTTGTTTCCATTTTCATTATTATAGCTCCGCACTTCAAAAACGGAAGCAGTAAATTTTATAATCAAATGTACCTAACTCATGTACTGTGACTATTAACGATTAACATGTAAATGTAAGAGGAGCATCCAGCCTGCATAAAAGAAGTTGTTTTTTTGCTACTAACCATTAATAATGTTGAATATGCATGTCTTCATTATGAATTGCTTATTTAACAATTACCCTAGGTTGCTACTCATTTACTCAATTGTATCTTTTAACATCAATTTAGGGACAGATTCCATTGTGGGTAATTGCAAAAGCACAATTTTCCAATTCTATATTTTCATATACTCTATTGTGTTTAAGAAGCAACTGTGAGGTTATCCGTAGAATTATGTTGATTTTATAGAATTACCCAAAACTGCCAAACCTTTTCTTTCTAAACATAGCTACCTTTTCTACAATTTCATAAAATAATGTCCTTTTACCACAATATCACTTCCTAGGGGGAAGTATATAGAAAAATAGTAACAGAATTAAGAAATATGAAATATGCACTACATGACTAAAATTTGACACACATTACATGCTATGACTCAGTACCATTTGCTTAAAATGACTGACTGTTAAGGTGCATTCACACGACCGTATATCAGCTGGGTTTTCACGCCCAGCCGATATACGGCGTCTCTCTCTGCAGGAGGAGGCTGGAAGAGCTGGGAGCATTGCTCTGAGCTCCCGTCCCCTCTCTGCCTCATCTCCACCCCCTTTCCGCCCCTCTGCACTAATTGCAATTAGAGGAGGCGGAACGGGGGTATGGTTAAGTTCCGGGAATTAGCTCTGCCCCGTCCCGCCTCTCCTCATTGAAAATAGTGCAAGGGGGTGGAGAGGAGGCAGAGAGGGGGCGGGAGCTCAGAGCACTGCTCCCAGCTCTTCCAGCCTCCTCCCCCTGCAGAGAGAGACGCCGTATATCGGCTGGGCGTGAAAACCCAGCCGATATACGGTCGTGTGAATGCACCCTAAGGCCTTAGTTAGACGGGCTTTTTTTCGTGCGATATGCGCATGCGTCCGGCGATTTTATAAAACCATTGCTTTGCAATGGTATCGGACACATGAGCGCTTTTTATGCGCTCGTCCGATAAATTATAGAACAGAAATCGCAGATCGCACCTATCTGCGATCTGCGATTCCTGTTCTCTTCTCTATATGCGCTTAATGGGGCCGGCGGCAGCAGCGCTGACCCCATTGAGAGCATATACTAGACAAATCATTCTTCTCTGCCACAGCTGTAACGATGATTGCCCATTGAAAGCGATTGTTTGCCGCGATTTGCGGATCGCATGACCGGGGCCGAAAAATCGCCCGAAAAAACTGCTCCTAGCCGCGTTTCAATAGAAACGGGCCGGAGCTGTCCAGCGCATTGAATTCAATGGATCCGGCAATACAGCCAGCTCCATTGAAAGCAATGGGCTGCCGGCAATCGCGGGATGAATTGTCGGGAAGGGCTTAAATATATAAGCCCTTCCCTGCAATTCATCCAGAAATGTGTAAAAATAAAAAAAATATATATACTCACCAGGAATTCATGAATGGGTGTGAGTGAGAGCTGCCTCTGATTGGCTCAGCGCAGGGACCAATCAGGGGCAGCTCTCACTCACACCCACTCACACCCACTGCTGGCCGGCCGCGCTGAACTCCGTCTGCCAGGACAAGGTGAGTATATATATATTTTTTATTTTTACACATTTCTGGATGAATTGCAGGGAAGGGCTTATATATTTAAGCCCTTCTCGACAATTCATCGTGAGATCGCCCGCAGCGCATTGCTTTCAATGGAGCTGGATGTATTGCCGGCTCCATTGAATTCAATGCGCTGGACAGCTCCGGCCCGTTTCCATTGAAACGCGGCTAGGAGCAGTTTTTTCGGGCGATTTTTCGGCCCCGGTCAAAACTCCCATGTGACTAAGGCCTTAAAGCTGCAAATATTCTACCATTTTACTGCTATCTACAAGCTCTGGGTTTTATGCCGCCATTATGCAGCACTTATAGACATGTACGAGGGGTTGGTGATAAGTTTTTGGCTTTTCCAATGTCACCTACTTTCATACTAAGGCCTTATTCACACGAGCGTTTTCTTGCATGCAAAAAAAAGAATCGCATGTTGACCCAGCATTTTTTAAGGCAAAAAAAGGATTGGATCACACTTACACTCGGCATGCGATTTTTACCTCCCATAGGAAATAATGGCCCAAAATAGGGCATGCTGCAGTTTTTCCATCTTAAAGCACTGCTGCTGGAGAAAAATTGCACATATAAAAAGACCAATTGCAAATAATAAGTTCTATTTCCATGCGAGTTTCCATCACCCATGTAAACGCAGCCTAACACTACTTTTAGCACATCAAGATGTATTATTTTCTATGTGTCTGACCATAATTTCGTAGCCATAGCCTTACAATTTTTTTTTTTAGGTCTGAAGTGAACATGGTTTCCAAACATCGAGGCAAGCTTGTGAAAGGAATCTTGCTTCCTGAAGACCATTTTGCTGCTTGCAAGGTGGGCTTACACAACAGAAATTCGCAGAACTTGACTATAAAGTTCTGAAATACCTTGCTTACTTGCCTGTTCTGCTAATTTCCAGTTCCATTGCATTGCTTTCAAAAGCTTTTCTTGTATGCCTCAATGATTGGAGACTATGGGGGGAATTCAAGAAGGCATTTGTAGCAGTTTAGTGCCATTTTAAAGTGGAATTTGGTGGTTTAATATGTGTGCCAACATATGTGACTTTTAGGCCTTTATGTGCCCTGCTTGTCACTTTTCTATAGGTGTGTGGGGCTTGGCATAAAGCAGGCAGGACCACATGGGCAGTCTGATGGCATAAAAGGTGCAAATTGCAGCCGAAATCTAAGCATGCACGGATTTCAGTCTTGCATATGTGACTGGCCATATATCCGTCAAGTTTATTAAGAAGCACGTGCATCTTAATAAACTTGCTGTATTTCACTCACAGGCAGTTTTTAGTTAGACTGACATATAAAATGCTGGTCTAAGTTAATTTCTCACTGCGTTCATGTTAGATCTGCCAAAAAATTATTAAATAATCAGGCTCTAAATATAAAATGTAGGTCAAACACATAAAAAATATTACTTTGATGTAATGACTATTATTAGTCTAAAAGTATATGAAATAGGAAAATCCAAAGACTCCAGCATCCTCTTGTATAGGGCCTTATTATACCTCTATATGTCACCAATTTCATACAGAGGTATGAGAAGTTTTTGCCTATGTTTATGAATCTATGACATTGTTCAGTTTGAACTGTATACATTTTTATGAAGTGAACTTCTACTATCCATCACCCTCAAAAAAGGCCGAGAGCCTAGAGATTTTACGGGAGACTGCGGTACGCAGTCCTGGATCATGTGATCGACGTTATCCAATGGATAACAGCGATCATGTAAAAGTAAAAAATGATTCACCTCCCATCACGGATCCATTCCATGAGGAGAGGTGAAATTACTTACGTAAGGCTTCCGATGACGTCTCCTGACAGGATCCTTATCCACGGACCCCTCCATAGCTTCAGCACATGCGTCCTTTGCCAAGATGGCAGACACAAGCGCAGAAGCTGGGGAGGGCGCAGGAAATTTAAAATCTCCTTGCTCCTGGCTACTAAACGTAACCTAGAGCTTGATCGCCGTTATCTAATGGATAAGGGTGATCACGTAAAATTTAAAAGACAGTTGAAATTTGATGCTCCGTTTGGTTTGGGCCTCATTGTGCGGCCAGAGATAAGATTTGGGCCACAATGGGTATGTTTCTGAACATGGGACAAACATGGGTATCCGTTTTGGGGTGCAAATCTTCATTGATATGTGTGCTGTACAAAAAAAAACAGTTTTTAAAATGACACAATTGCCAAAAAAATTAAATCTTATTTTTTTTCCTTGTGTTTTGCTTAGATTCAATCAAAAATTTTGGGGTCAAAATATGCAGTACACCCCTAGATGAATTCACTGTGTGGTATACTTTTCAAAATGGGGTCATTTGTGGGGGTTGTCTGTTGTTTTGGCCGCTCAAGCGCTCTACAAATGGGCAATGGGGCCTAAAACGCCTTCAAGCAAAATGTCTGTTCTGAAAGCCCCCGGCTGCTCATTTCTTTTTGAGCCCCATCGTGTATACGGACATAAGATTAGGGCCACAATGGGTATATTTCTGAACGCAGGACAAACAGGGGGATCCATTTTGAGGTGCAAATGCTCATTTTCATGTGCACTATAGAAAGAAAAACTGTCTTTAAAACAACAAATTTTTAAAAATATGAAATTTTGTTTTTTCTCCTCTAAATTGCATCAACTTCTGAAAAGAAACTGTGGGGTCAAAATACTCATGACCCCCCTCAATGAATACATTTTTTTTTTAATGGAGTAATTTATGGGGATATCTATCATTCTTTTTTGGTCATTATGACGCAAACAGACTTGGTCACTAAGGGGTTAAATAGGAGATCTCACCTGATTTTGCACTACTAGGGGTTAATTGTCAGTGATTATATATTTTTTTTTCTTATTTACATGATTACCTTTTTTTGTTTATTGGTTGTATATATTTTTTTAAACTGAGTAGGTGCGCCGCGTTTTTATGCTGTGGCAGCTAGAAACACATCAGCATGTTGCGCCATTGTGTGTGCTCCCTGTTACAATTTTAATGTGTCAATAAAGCAGTAATATTATGGATGTTATATCCTATTCTTGTTATCTTCTGCAATTGATTCCAGTCACGTCCGTGCATCCTGCTGGTGAGTTGCTTCATTTTCTCTGTATTATTTCCCCACAATTCCAGGTTTGTCAGCCTACATGGGTCACACAGGTCAATTGCCTTTTACATTTAAAACTGTCATTTTGTTTCCAATTGCCTTATCTACTAGATTGCTTATTAGGAAAAACAAAACAAAAAACTATTTTGTACATCTTCTCTTAGGTGTTCCTAAATTAGATATTTTGTAAATAACAATGTAAACAATGAAAATAGGATTGGCTGAACATAGTTATACAATGAGCAATCTTGCAGCATTTATTACATATGTTCTCAACATTATTTTTGGTGCTTATTGTTTAGAAATAAAATTACTTTTTGACATTATCAAGCAGAGGTGAAGCCAGCACGATGTTCCCTTTTACAGGATTACTTTCATATATCTGTTATTGGAGCAATAGTTTGTAGCAGATTGTTCCTGATTGTTTGCAATTATGGTCTTACGGTTAACGATATTGCAAACAAACAGACATACACACACACACACACATATATATATATATGTGTGTGTGTGTGTAAATTGTATAGTACAGTATAGTGTATATCCAACATAATGGAATACATTTATCATTATTTTGTATATAAAATAATTATTTTATATATATAATATATATTTAACAATGTACTTACAATAGTTTTCTATTTCTATATATATATATATATATATATATATATATATATATTGAGCAGTATGGGGTTCAGTCTAAACGCTCCTATACTAGTTTTTCTGCTCAAAGCAAATATGTCTAAAAAGTGGGTGGGGTTTCAGAGTTGCACAGAACATAAATATTTTATGAAGACATTTTCCACCACTTTTCCGCTTATAATACACTCAGAAAACAACATCAGGTCTGACCAGAATTATTAGAGTTTTCAGAATGTAAGGATGCAAAAGGTTTTAGTCAGTGATAAAGTGTGAGATTTGAGTCCCCAATCAAGAATGATATTGTCAATATATAGTGATAATTTTTTTTGTGTCAAATAATGTGTTTTGAAACCGGACAAGGTGAAAGCACAACGAGGGATAATTTAGGGTTTAACCCCTTAGTGACGGCCCCGTTGCCTTTTTACGTCCTGGCCTGCTGGGCTTAATTCCCAGAGGACGTAAAAACATGCCTCCTCTGGGAATGAAAGCCCTGCAGGCTCAGGACGTGATAGCTCCATGCTGCCGTGATAGCTCTATGCTGTAATCCAGGGCTGCGGGACCCCACCCCCGGTCACGCGATCGCAAGTATCCACTATACCGGCGATCCCATTAAAGTCAATGAGAAGTTAAACAAAGTTAAGATTTCAGCTCCCCTTACGGATCCGATCCGTAAGGGGAGCTGAGAGTACTCACCCACCGTCTTCCACGCCGTCCGGCGTCTTCTTGGTTCTCCCTGGCCCTGCCGCCAGCGTCTGTGCATGCGCGCCAGATGCATTACGTCACGCGCATGCGCAGAGAGCCAGGAGGCCCGGGAAATTTAAAAACTCTCTGCTCCCGGCTAGTATGAGTAGCCGAGAGCAGGGAGCTGTCACCGGGAGCTGCTGTATGCGGTTACCAGTCACATGATCGCTGCTATCCAATGGATAGCAGCGATCATGTAAAAGTTAAAAAAAGTTAAAAAGAAAAAAAGTTTGTTTCATCTCCCCTCATGGATCATATCCATGAGGGGAGATAAAATTAGGTACCTAAAGCCCCAAGATTTAGCTGCGGTCCTTGCCCGGCTTCTGCGCATGTGTCCATCGCCAAAATGGCGGATGCAGGCGCAAAAGCCGCAGATTAGCAGGGTAATTTAAAATCTCCCCGCACCTGGCTACTAAATGTAGCCAAGAGCCTGGAGATTTCATGGGGTGCCATAGTACGTGTTTCCCAGTCACGTGATCACCATTATCAAATGGATAACGGCGATTACGTAAAAGTAAAAAAAAGTTCAATTTTCACCACCAGTCAAGGATCGGATCCGTGAGGGGAGGTAAAATTACTTAAATAAGGCCACCAACGATGTCCCCTGACAGGATCCTTATCCGCGGACCTTTCCCCAGTTTTGGCACATGCGCCCGTCGCCAAAATGGCGGAAGCAAGAGTAGAAGCTGGGGAGGGCAAGAGGAAATTTAAAATCTCCTTGCTCCTAGCTTCTAAAGGTAGCAAAGAGCTTGGAGATGTCACGGGGGGCCGCGGTGAGCGGTCTTCGCTCACGTGATCGCCAATATCCAATGGATAATGGTGATCATGTAAAAGTTAAAAGACAGTTAAAGTTTGATGCTCCGTTCAGTTTGGGCCCCCGTTGTGCATCCAGACAGAAGATTAGGGCCACAATGGGTATGTTTCTGAACACGGGACGAATGGGGGTATACATTTTGGGGTGAAAGTCTTTATTCCTATGTATGCTGTACAAAAATCTATTTTTAAAATGGCTAATAATTCCCAAAAAAACAAGAATCATAATTTTTTCCTTCTGCTTTGCTTCGATTCATTTAAAAACAGTGGCGTCAAAATACGCAGTACACCCCTAAATGAATGCGTTAAGGTGTGTAGTTTTTAAAATGGGGTCATTTGTGGGGGTTCTCTATCGTTTTGGCCACTCAAGGGGTCTACAAGTGGGCAATGGGGCCTAACACGCCTTCAAGCAAAATGTCTGATCTGAAAACCACCAGCTGCTCCTTTCAGTTTGGGCCCCGTTGTACATATGGACAGAAGATTAGGGCCACGATGGGTATGTTTCTGAACACGGGACAAACGGGGGTATCCATTTTTGGGTGAAAGCCTCCCTTCATATGTCTGCTGTCCAAAAAAAAAACCTGTTTTTAAAATCACATAATTGATAAAAAAACAAAAATCGTAAGTTTTTACTTCTGCTTTGCTTTGATTCATTTAAAAACTGTTGGGTCAAACTATGCAGTACACTCCTATATTAATGTGCTAAGAGGTCTAGTTTCCAAAATGAGGTCATTTGTGGGGGTCCCCCGCGTTTTGGCCGCTAAAGGGATCTACAAGTGAGCAATGGGGCCTAAAATGCCTTCAAGCAAAATGGCCCCGTTGTACATACGGACAGAAGATTAGGACCACAATGGGTATGTTTCTGAGCACAGGACAAACAGGGGTATCCATTTTGAGGTGTAAATCCCCCTTTTTTATGTGCACTATAGAAAAAAATCCTGTGTTTAAAATTACGTATTTGCAAAAATATGAAATTTTAGTTTTTCTACTCTAAATTGCATTAATTCCTGAAAAGAAACTGTGGGGTCAAAATACTCCTGATCCCCCTCAGTGAATACTCTAAGGGGTGTAGTTTTTAAAATGGGGTCATTTGTAGGGTTATCTATAATTCTTACACCTATGAGCCTTTGCAATCTTGGCTTGGTGCCAGAAAATAAAGTGTTCCTCAAAATGTTGATTATTAATGTTAAATTTGTACGTCTCCTAAATGGTTAAAAAAACAAAACGAAAGTTTTTCAAACGTGCATCCAGAATAAAGTGAACAGATGGAAATATATGTCTTAGCAAAAATTTGTACAGTATGTTTGCACATATTTGCGTTATTACAGTTGAAAATGTGAACTTTTTTTTAAATTTTCGCAATATTGGCACTTTTAATAAATATACACATGGGACTATTTTTACCACCTAAATGAAGTGCAACATGTGGCAAAAACCAATGTCAGAATCACTTGGATATGCAAAACCTTTACGGAGTTATGATATGTTAAGTGACATGTCAGATTTCCAAAATTTGGCTCCGTCACTAAGGCGCAAACAGGCTTGGTCACTAAGGGGTTAATCCTGTGCTTCCAGTTTCCTGCACCGTTTGGGAAGCAGGTAAGGAGAATACCTGCGGCAGAACAGCTGTGTCTTAGGACGGAACCGAACACAGCTGAACTAATTCCTTTGACTATAATGGGGTCCGTTTGCTTTCCGCTCAGCTGCCTCGTTTAGCTGAAAAAAAGCACTGCATGCAGTGCTTTTTCTTCCGCTATTTTGTGCCGGATCTGCAATGGAGCCTCTGACTGAAGGTTCCAATGCTGATTAGAAACCGCCCTTATTGAGACTGTTGTTCCATACTTGATCAAATACCCATAGGAGTAAAAGATAGCAATTTTATTAAGAAATGAATGCCTCCTAAATTTGGCCCATCTTTGGCTGTCCATGTGGCAAAAAATGAAATTTTTCCCTGTTTCCCACCACTTTTTACATCATTTACTGGCATAAATGAAAACAATTTGCCAGAGCAATGGTGGCCATGACACCTCTCAAGTGGATCCACCAACTTTTTTCAAAAGCTGCAAGAGCAGTGTAAAGATAAAATGTGGAACTTTTGCGCAAAAATGTCATAAACCAAAATGTACGCAGTGGAAGTAAGAGAAAAATGGCTCAAGGCACAACGACTGCAAAAAATAGTGATGATGGTAAGATATAAGGATTTTATTATATGAGGAGTAAAACCAGCAAAGCAAATGTGTTTCAAGGAACAACCTCTACTTTAGTGATTCCTGGGGCATGTCATGCTACAGTGCATAGAAAAACCATATAAGTTTAAAGGTTTTGAGAAAATAGAAGTAGAAATTCTAAAGAAAAAAAGGAAAACTTAAAATATAATCAGTAGTCATTATAATAAAAGTAATCGTAATTATACAATCACAGATAAAAATCATATTAGCAGTAATAGTTATGTTAATAAAAACAATACATTCGTTAAAATGGTAGTTACTTATCTGATGGAACAAACCATGTCTCCATGTAAAAGTAGAGTAAAAAGTGTGTTACATAGTTAGAAGTCAATAAATTTGAGAGAGTAACTTGTGGGGTAATGTAGATAAATGAACAGAACATAAGGACAATACCACATAAAAAGTACAATAAAATCACTACAATTAAATGAATATTATCTGGTTTAATAATGACACTTTGGCATGTAAATTATAACCCAAGGCAAAGGCGTAACGTGAAGCTCCTGGGCCCCGATGCAAAACCTGTAACAGAGCCCCCAACTATAATGCTTCATTCATTGTACTGGGCTCCCTATATGGAGAAGAGAGGCCTTATTGGCCCCCTAAGGCTCCTGGGCCTGGGTACAACTGCATCCCCTGCATCCTCTATAGTTATGCCAGTGACCCAAGGATATAAATTAGTACATAAAATTCTGAAATAACGTATATCAAAACACTTAATGAATACTATAATAGGGACTGGAAAGTATTTAGAATGGGTGCAGGTGGGAGGGGCTGGTGGGGGCCACGACTCATCTGGATGGCTACTGTGAGTATTTAGTTTGCCTTGTCAGCATGGCCTAGAAAAAGTAGAAATAGGATTGGAGGGGGAAAATGAAAGAATGCTGAACATAAAAGTAGTAATAAACATAAGTAATGTTTCTATATAATGGCACATACTGAAAAAAGAGGCACTCACCAATAGGGAAACCATAGGGAGAGAACCATGCTGCTGGTGTGGCTCCTGGTGTCTGAATGGTAGATATGAGAGGTGCCTGCTCTCTGAGTCTGGCACAAAGTCATTAATAAATTCATTCATTATCTATAAAACAATAGAAGATGCCCAATTGTAGTGACCAGGGCTGGGCAGTATGAATTGGTATACTGTGTATAAGATAGGTATGGGGCGATAATGGAGGTTATTTGATTTTTTCACCAGTAAGACAGAAGGGAGTTAATTTATTTTGTTCACAAACAATTTAGGTATTTCCCCAGTCTCCAGACACTGGGAAATTCCTTAGTCTAGCCAGCAAACTCTGGTTGGCAAAGTCTCAATCTCAGATGGTAGGCTGGAGGTCATTTTGGCTGGAGACTCTGCCTTATTCCTGTTTTGTGTTTTTGGTGGTCTTACTGTAAGGTTTTTGGGCCAGAACTAGGCAGGCTTGTAATTGTGGGATTTGCCACTACTAAGCATTTCTGTGTCTTAACCTGTACCTGCCAGGCACCTAATTTTTATGCCTTATCATCAATATTGCATTGAGGACCCCATTTCGGTCGCATTACTGCAGCAGGCTTCCATTTGTTCCTCTCTCTAGGTAGTATGAGCTTATCACGGCAGCAGCGTGATGACTATTGCTTCACATAACCTGCTTGCAATCTATATCAGCAGTTCAAGAACAGGGATTAGGGGTAGTTGACGACCTGTTGGGGTATCCCTACCTGTGGTCAGATAAGTAATATAACTTGTCCGCACATTTTTGATTTTGTTTTGTGAGTATGTTGGTACTAATTTTTGGGTTTTCTCACTTATACATCTTTGAGGGAACCTAAACCCTGTCCTGGGGTTGGTTCTATTATATCCAGGGTTCCTGGTGAGTCACTAATATGACGGAAATGTGTTGGACTAAAACGAACCTATATCTATTGGTATTATGTTAGTCAAGTTTTCTCAATGAGACAGTACTAACATCCCACCGATACTCCAAGTGGTTTGGAGTGCTACATTAGAAACTGTATGACCGCCTATTGATGAAAATGAGTTTGGGTACTTTATGAGTTCCTCCCAACATTTCTCACGTGTGTACGTCATTTTGCTCTTTCCGTCTTCCTAAAGGAGACCTAATATATACACCTTTTTCCCCAAGGAGCATTGCCTGGCTTATAAGACTCCCTATACAAACTTGGTGGTCTCCACATCGAGAAACACTACCCCCCCAGACACACATCAAAAGCCTCTAACGCGTCCAATGAGTACTTTTCTCTGCACTGCTGGGGGCAAGAACCATGAAATAACCTTCTCTAGAAGGGTGCCTTTTCCTTATGCAGAAGACGTTGCAAGGCCTGTTAAAAGATCAGACATTGACTTATAAGGTAACTACCTCCAAAAGGTGGCACTAGAGAAACAGTTTTCCTTCTTCCTTGGGTGAGAACTAATTTGCATTACTAAATTTTAACCATGTGTAATAGGGTTGGGAAGTCATAAAAGAAGCAACACTGTGGTCACCACAGTACTACTGTATAATAAACATAATTGTCCAATTAGCAAATATAAGTAGCTGCTAATTAGTACTATTGTAAAAAAATATCATCCACATCAAGTATATTTTGTCAAACCTGAAATTAAAATTTGCTTCTATGTAACAAAGAAAAACTGTTTTCGGATCTCATAAGTCTTTCACATAGGGATGAACCAATTTCTCTTGCATGGGTAGAGCTCTGTTACGTTTTGTGGCTTTTGTGAATGCTTTCTAACTCTACACATTGCTTTGAATGTAATTAATCAAGTCTGAAAATGATATATTCATGTAATGTAATGGTTCTGCTGGCAGGGTACCAAAGTGCAGATGTTAGGAAATACATTACACATACACAAAGTTATTGAAGCTTGTGTTAAACTGAAAGAGCAAGCTAATGCTTTCGCTTCTCATTACAGAGTATCATCCTCTTTTGCATAGGGTAGCTACTATTCCAATATGGGAGAATTATTCCATCACTCATTTGCATGACAACAATTATGAAAGCCTCACTTTATTTATGTCTCGGCTGTGGACTAATTTAAACACATGGGTCTCAGGTGGCACCTAAAGAAACCTAAGTGACATCAAGAACGGTACAAGTTTATTGCTAGTGATACAAATGTGAAAAGACAGATTAATTAACTGCTTGTACTTGGAAGAATAAAAAGTCACTTTGGGTTCAATTCTGCAACAACAGAATAACTTTTTGAATTACTGCTGTATCTTTTCACATTAGGCTGTATTTGCATAGGCAATTTTATTGCGCAAGTTCTGCACATTGCGAGACGCACAAAATTCACCCATTGCTTGCAATGACTGTATTCACATTGGCGATTTTTCCCTAGTGGCGATTCTCTGGGAGAATCGAAATTTGTCCTATTGTTCGCTACATATCACCTATTATTTGCTAGAACTACTATATAAAACATTGTTCTTTATGTGTCCCAGGATATCAGCCACCTCCCCCTCCCCTCTTTCTGACTTTAAGGCCTCCTGTATATGGGCGTATTTGCATTGCGGAGTTCGCGGTGGGCATCCACCTCCAAACTGCGCAGCAAATGCAGCTCATAGTATTCAATGGCAAAATGCCAATTTATCTCAATGAGAGGAAATCGATTGCGATTTTCCACTAGCGGAGAATAAATTGCAGCATGCTGCGATTTTGTGCAGGTTTCACACGGCCAGCTCCCAGTAAAGTCAATAGAAGTCGTCCGTCCCGCAGCACTTCCGAAGTGAGCACTGTGGAAGTATCATGGGATATGTGTCACCTCTCCCGGGGGTAATGTGCATGCGTAAATGACTGCCGGCTAACACATCCACAGAAGCCACCGGACAGGTAAGCTGGGGTCACTGGATCAAACTTCGCTGTGGCAATTCTGCATGCGGGGTCCAACCCACCAGTGTGCACACAGGTGCACCAATGGGCCCCATAGAAGTCTATAGGGGATAAACTAATGTGCACACAATACGCAAAGGGATGTAGGAAATAAAGTCTGACAGTCTAAAAGCTGCAAAGGAGCATTAAATAATGAATTGCTTTGATAGATTGGACGCAGCCATGCTAAATATGTTTTTTTGTTTTATTATTTAGATTATTTTACTATTAATATGGCAAAAGGTTTTTTTTACTTTTATTACATTAAATTTTTTCAGTTATTAAAAAATTAAATAAAACTTACTCATTTTTACATTTTTTTTAGTCCCCAGAGGGCACAAGAATTTGTGATTCTTTGATCGCTTCTGCAGTATGATGTAATGCAATATCATTACATTATACCGCAATCTGACAGGCAACCTAACAAGCCACACCACAGACATGGCTTGATAGGCAATTTACAATGACAGCCCTGGGGCCTTTCAGAAGGCCACCGGCTGCTATGGCAACCACACGGCAACCGGCAATCCTATTCTGGGGGGTAGTGCAGGACCCTCAAACATCGGTCAGGGCATTTAAATGCTGTTGTCAGAATTGTCAGAATTTAGAGGATACAGTTGCAAGCAGCGGGAGCGCTGATCACAGCTATGGCAGGCGGGTGTCAGCTGTAAAAAACAGCCGGCAACCACATTGTATGGAGCTGGATCGACCTGCAATCTAGCTCCATTTATACCCCGAAACCTGCAGGATGTAACTGTATGTCCTGTAGCATTAAGGGGTTAAATATGGAAGTGGCCTAGCATATAATATAATTCTGGAAGTTCTCTTTTAACCCTTACAAAACGTAACTGATTCAATCAAATATGAAACAATTTAAAACTATAGGACAAATATGTCCCTTGGTCCTTAAATGGTTAAACATTCACACCTGTCAGCTAACTTTCTCGACAGTTCCTCCATGTGTGGTACATCATTAGGCTGGATTCACACGGCCATTGGCGTTTTTACTTTCGCCACTGGCACTGTAAAAATGCGTGAACAGGCTCACAAATCTAACGTTTGTGCGCACGTTCAGATGGCCTGAGCCCAGCGCAAATATATACTGAGCCCGCAATGCTGTTGGTCTCTGCTGAACTGTTCTCCCCCTTCCCTCCCCCTTGCCAGCTCTCTGCAAGGGTAGGAGATGGGGCGGAAGCTAGTGTGCTAAGCTTCCGCCCCCTTCCCGCCCCTTATCAGCAGTTTCCCCCCGTACCCCCCATTGCAAACAGCCAGCAAGTAGTGGAGCGAAGGGGGAGGGAGTTTAGCAGTCACACTGCTAAACTCCCTCCCATCTCCCCTCTATGGCAGCTGTCATAGGAGTCTATGCAGCCGCCGGCGTAAAAGTGCCTGTCCGAAATGCGCTATCTTGGGCATCCGGGCGCTTTTACGCAACCAAAATACTCCCATGTGCACTGTTGCATTGTAAACCAATGCATCAGAGGGGCAGCGTATATATGCCAGGCGTGAAAACCCGGGTGATATACGCCCATGTGAATCTAGCCTTATGGGGACATTTTTAGGCCTGTGTCACATGTGCATATTTTGCATGCGCAAATCCATCATGCAAGAAAATCTCCAGCATGCTTTATTGACCATATAATTAGGTTAATTAGCCATGTCAATGGACGGGACCATGACAGCGTGTTTTTTTTTGCACGTGAAAATGTGCATCTTATGTGCGCACAAAAAGTACAGTAGAAAGCGCCAAAAAAGGGCACACAAAAATGCAACACCCAATGCATGAAAACAAGGAGCAAATGTATGTATGCCTGCGTAACACACGCCTTATGAGGCATTTGGGCTCAGGCTTTATCCACACAAGCGTATATCGGCCACGTTCACAGGTGGCCGATATATGCGACCTTCTGAGGCATTGGTTTCCAATGCATTCCTTCACAAAGACGAATTTACGGTGCGTAAAAATGCTGCACCGTAAAAAATGGAACATACATGGTGCTGGCTATTATACGTTGGCTAAAAAGATAGTTCTGGTTCTATCTTTCGACCGATATACGCTGGCGGCTCCCATAGACTCCTATCGGAGCTGGAAAAACAGGGAGGGGGAGACAGTTTAGCAGCGTGCAGCGCTGGAAAAAACTGAGGGTTTTCCCAGTCCCGACGTATTTTTTCACATTAACGTCGCACCCATCCATGTGAATAAAAGAAAATGCTAATTATCTCTGCCCATCATCATGGGAAAGCGCGATTTCATGCGATTTAACGGCGCGCCCGAGTGAACGTAAAAACGCATACGCTGGTGTAAAATAGACCTCTTATGGAGGTACTTGGCAATGTAATGTTGGCTGTTGTGAGAGTTCTTGGGCTAGCTCTGTTGTAGGGGCATTGTAGGAGAACAATTTACCACAGCTTGCTCGGTGCTCCACAAACAACGATCCATAATATCCATCAAAAATAGTTACTCATGGTTTTTATATGTAAGTATATGTATGTATATATATTTACATATACTGTAGTATATATGTGTATCCACATATGGTTGCATCTACATGGCTGTTTTTGTATTCAATGTTCCCTTCCTTGTGCCAAAAAAATAATTTAATAAATGGAGGAATCGGAGAATACATAAACTGAATAGTATCAATTTCTGCGGAACTGTAGAAATCATGATTTGCATCTTTTTACTGCTTGATACTGTCTACACTCCATGCTAGCTATTATGGATGTTCAGCAGTAACTGTGATCACAATAAGATTCGATGACATCGGGCTACTTAGTAAATCTGTTTCAGCAGGTTTCTTGTCACATTTTCTCTTCAAAAATGTAAATTACACCAATCATCACCTAAAATGAGTAATTGAAGGATGTAATAGCAGAATCGGCTTTCCTCTCTCCTGCTGCTTTCGTGACAACTGGTTATTTATACTGTTAGATATAAAATTGCTGTAGAGAATCATACCTGTCACCTTCAAGTCACATCCTTACTATATTTCTACTTTTTAGAATACCTAGGTTATATCCCAATATTCTAAGCTTGTAAGCAAATGTAGCAAAACCTTATAAAAGCTAACTACCAGGATACAGCAAATGACCAGGACATGTACAGTACTGTTATAAAGGAATAGTGTAATGTACCTTCAGGGAATTGAACCTGTTTTCTCTGGTTCCCATTGGCTTAATCATGTCTTCCATTTCATCTGGTTATGTCCTCCATGTTATTTCCATCCTATTCCTCGTATTCTGACCCCTGTACCTGTTTATGGTATCCTGAAGTCCTGTAAGGGTCCCTTTAGGCAACCTGATTATCAATTGAACGAGCAACGTCAGCGCTAGCTCATTCACTCTCATGCAGCCTGTGTAGACAGGCAGATACATCGTCGGCTTGTTCAAAGACGAATCATTCAATCTTTTACATTCTCTGTATAAGTGAATGAGAGGGACTGAACGAGCGCTGTTTAACCCCTTAAGGACCAGGCTGTTTTGTACCTTAAGGACCAGACACTTTTTAGGAATTTTACCCATTTGGTAGCTTTACTGCCTTATTTTTTTTCCTTCAGCTACCAAAATTATTGTTACTGCATTTTTTTTCCCAGTGACATATAGGGCTATTTTTTAAATATCTTTTTCACTGACTTTTTTAATATAATATGTATAGTTTCGGATTACAGGGAGCATATGGTAATGGTTTTGGTTGGCATCAGCTTTGGGCCTTTTTCTTTTTTATGTATATTTTTTCATTTTATTCTGTAATTTTTTCTTACTTATTTTTGTTACTATTTTCTTAACCATCTATGACCCTCGTGACTTCATATAAGACCTCTGGGGGACATTCACATGGTCTTTTTTTAAATTTCACACTTTTCCACTGTAGCAGACGCATCCATATAAGCCCCAGTTACAGGGGAAAACCTTTTCCTGCAGTGACAATAGTCACTGGCAGAGCTTATCAGGGTCTACTAGGACCCTGCAGCTTTGCTATAACTGGGGGGTCTCGACGGTCACGTGATCGCTGGTTGCGTAGTGGAAGAAACACTTCCCCTTTCACTTCTCAGTACAAAGAACTAATATCACTTGTCATTCAGTCGTTGGCTCACATTTAGACCAAATGATTATCGTTCACTTTCGCTTGCTTGAACGATTTTTTTGGACAATAAATCATTCCATCTGAAAACACCTTAACCAACTGAGGCATTGTATTACCTTTTGCGCTTTTCTGAGATTTTATTCCCATTAAGTTACTTTTCTGTAGCTTCTTTCAGCCTGAATAAGTGACTTCTGTTCTTCCTTTGGGTGTGGTTGGAATGTGAACTTTAGGCAGCACAACAACACTACACACTATAGTGCTTTTCTATGCCCTCTAACATTTACTTAAAGGGGTTGTCCCGCGCCAAAACGTTTTTTTTTTTTTCAATAGCCCCCCCGTTCGGCGCGAGACAAACCCTATGCAGGGATAAAAAAAAACAACCGGATAGTACTTACCCGAATCCCCGCGCTCCGGTGACTTCTTACTTACCTTGTGAAGATGGCCGCCGGGATCTTCACCCTCGGTGGACCGCAGGTCTTCTGTGCGGTCCATTGCCGATTCCAGCCTCCTGATTGGCTGGAATCGGCACACGTGACGGGGCGGAGCTACGAGGAGCCGCTCTCCGGCACGAGCGGCCCCATTCAGAAGGGAGAAGACCGGACTGCGCAAGCGCATCTAATCGGGCGATTAGACGCTGAAGATTAGACGGCACCATGGAGACGGGGACGCCAGCAACGGAACAGGTAAATGAATAACTTCTGTATGGCTCATAATTAATGCACAATGTACATTACAAAGTGCATTAATATGGCCATACAGAAGTGTATACCCCCACTTTGTTTCGCGGGACAACCCCTTTAAGGTTAAAACTACAGATAAAACAATATAGCATAGTTCTATTTTATACATACTAAATGCTCATCAGAATGAGTGTACCATTTCTTATCTCGATGGACTATTACAATATCTCGAAAGAGAATGTGGTAAAATAATGGTGGTGAAGGCACAACACTCTAAGTTAGTTGAAATCTAAAAGTCCAAGATGCGATAGTGAAAGCACTTCTCTTTTATTTAACAACATAAAGAACTAGCAAGTGAATACGCGTTTTGGGGTCAAGCCCCTTCATCAGTTCGGCTGGATTAAACACGACATGATTTCTGGGCAGGTGACACATTTCCAAAGGTTTTTGGATGTGCCGGAAGTCCTGTATGTGACAGGGAGACGGGGAGGAAACAGGTGTTGGTTCACTTGCATATTCATTTGCTGGTTTTCTATGTTGTTAAATAAAAAAAGAAGTACTTTCACTATCGCACTATCGCACCTTGGACTTTTAGCTTTCAACTAGCTTACAGTGTTGTGCCTTCACCACCAGTATTTTACTACATCTTTTTTCGCTATACTCAGGCCCACCTTGGTGGAGCGTTATCTGGTTGGCAGCACCTCCATCATTTGAAACATTTTTTACTTCAGAATCATTTCACCACTCTCACTGGGTCTTGTTCCACCCTCCCTTTTATCTTTATTACAGTATCCATCTTCAAGAAAAACAACTCCCCAACTTCTACTTCAGCTACAGCCACAAGTTAAATAGTGACATTATTAGAAAGAAAAAAAACAACACAAAAATACCAATGAATACTGGATCAAACATCCTTGATCCAACTGCATTCTCTTTTCCATTTTCAATTTCTTAGTGGTCAGTACTGCAAGTCTAGCCAGTGCAAATTAATATGAGCTACCAGTGGTGTCCATTATAGTAATTGGCAATGTGGGCATACACTGAATGACTACTATTTTAGAGACAACAGCTCTTTCACGATTAGAGCTTCCTTGTATGGAGATTAATGGAAAAGAAAGCTTGTGTTTTCGCGCAACTCTCCAAAAAAAGTTGTGAGACAATAGTCTAAAATATACAACTTCGGTTTTATTAAGTAAATTTAAAACCAGCAAAAGATATGTGTTTCAGGTTGAACCCCTTCATCAGTCCAGCTGGGAGAAACATCACTCTTGGGGCTGCAGAGGTATGGACCCAAAAGTGCTGGTGCCAAAATTTCTCTGGCTCTTGCAACTTCCAGCTCTTCACTCTTGTATAGTGATTGGACACCTGATCACGAAGTGCAATATAAAATCAATTACGCAAGTTTTCTGTGGATCATTTTTTGTGAAGCCACATTTAAATGGGAAAATGGAGAAATTTGAACATTTTTGAATAAGTTATGGTCATCGAGGCTAGACTAGTCAGTGCCAGTATTTCAGAAAGTGCCAAACTTGTGAGGACGAAAACTCATCAGAGGACAATGTCAAGAATGGATCAGATGAACAGGCAGTGCACAGTCAAGTATATTGCAGCCAAATATAATGTTGGTGCTCCAAATAACATGTCCAAAAGCACAATTTGTCATTCTTTGGCACAGATAGACTATAACAACAGATGACCTGTTCTGGTTCCATTGCTAAGAGAAATAGAAACACAAGAATTCAGTGGGGAAAATGGCACAAATATTGAATCACTAAGTGGAAAAACATTACCCGTTTAGATAAATCCAGATTTCTGTTGCACCAGACTGATGGAAGGATCAGAATTTAGTGCAAAAGCATGAATCAATTAACCCTAAATGCCAGCTGCTCAGAGCATGTCGGTACCTCCGTCTAATGTGTGGCAACTGCAAATAGCTATCCTGTCCATATGGGCAAATAATCCTGCAGAATTAGGCCTCCTTCACACGAATGTATGTGTCTTTATGCTCGGCCCGTCGTGGCTAAAATTCGCATGAATGAAGAATAGCCATGATCAAGTCCTGAGTTTTAGCAGACGGCTGCGGCGCATCGGTGAAGAAATACACTGCAACGCGAAAATCACTCAGTTGGCAGAAATCCTCGGAATTACTTCTAGTGCTTAAAGGGGTTGTCCCGCGCCGAAACGGGTTTTTTTTTTTTTAACCCCCCCCCCGTTCGGCGCGAGACAACCCCGATGCAGGGGTTAAAAAAGCAAACAGCACAGCGCTTACCTGAATCCCGGCGGTCCGGCGTCTTCATACTCACCTGCTGAAGATGGCCGCCGGGGTCTGCTCCCTCCGTGGACCGCAGCTCTTCTGTGCGGTCCATTGCCGATTCCAGCCTCCTGATTGGCTGGAATCGGCACGTGACGGGGCGGAGCTACACGGAGCCGGCATTCTGCACGAGCGGCTCCATTGAATACAGCAGAAGACCCGGACTGCGCAAGCGCGGCTAATTTGGCCATCGGAGGCCGAAAATTAGTCGGCACCATGGAGACGAGGACGCCAGCAACGGAGCAGGTAAGTATAAAACTTTTGATAACTTCTGTATGGCTCATAATTAATGCACAATGTACATTACAAAGTGCATTAATATGGCCATACAGAAGTGTATAGACCCACTTGCTGCCGCGGGACAACCCCTTTAAAGAGAGCCATCTGTCTTCGTTTCCCAGTGCTGGCCGCAGCTAAACTTCCTCCCCCTCCGTTTTTTCAGCTCCCATAAAAGCCTATGAGAGCCTTCAGCGTATCTCGGCACAAGATAGGGCAAGGCCTATCTTTTAATATACAGTATAAAATTGGTTGCTGATGTCCTATTATTCCCGATGCCGAAAAATCGCTCATCTGAATAAATACATTGGAATTCAATGCTTCAGAGAGTGGTGATTTTTTAATTTATATATACGGTCATATGAATAAGGCCCTAAACAGACAAACTTGTTTGCTGAGGTTTTTTACACCCATGAAAATCACACCCGCAAAACATGATGAAGTGAAACCATTGAATTGAATGGTTTCATTCTCACGAGTGTGTTTCTCATTCCTATTCACCAGAAAAGATAGACCTTGCCCTATCTTTCTTGCACTTATGTTTATGTGTACGAGAAAAGATAGGTCCTGGGCTTGAACAGTCAAAAAAATGAAGACTTATAACTTATTTATGCGCAAATAAGCTCTGTTGCATTGAGCGTATTTGTGCACACGTTCATCTGTTTAAGCCCTTAGTGTGATGACAGATTGCTGCAGTTCCTGAAGACCAAGGAAGGTCCAATGTGCAACTAGATGGACATTTCTCGTAAGTAGCGATACAGTGCATGTTCTCAAAGGAAGTCTGTTCTGATAATTTTACCCCTAAATCAATCCCAAGTTTTGGGGGAGGTCATAAAGATAACTCTTGTAGTGGCCCAGAGTTGGAGAGTCTGTGTGTGTCTCTATGTAGTGCTTATCTATGTGCTGTTATGTGTAGTGGCTCAGACAGGTCACATAAGGGTTAATGTCTGCTGTCTGATATTGTATCTGTCTAGTCTGGTTATGTGCATTGTCCTTCCTAACTAGAGATGAGCGAGCGTACTCGTCCGAGCTTGATACTCGTTCGAGTATTAGGGTGTTCGAGATGCTCATTACTCGAGACGAGCACCACGCGATGTTCGAGTTACTTTAACTTTCATCTCTGAGACATTTGCGCGCTTTTCTGGCCAATAGAAAGACATGGAAGGCATTACAACTTCCTCCTGTGATGTTCCAGCCCTATACCACCCCCCTGCAGTGAGTGGCTGGGGAGATCAGGTGACACCCGAGTATTAAAATCTGCCCCTCCCGCGGCTCACCACAGATGCATGGTGACAGAGATCAGGGAAAGTGCTGCTGATGCTGCTGCTATAGGGAGAGCGTTAGGAGTTATATTAGGCTTCAAGAACCCCAACGGTCCTTCTTAGGGCCACATCTGACCATGTGCAGTACTGTTGAGGCTGCTGTGAGCAGTGTTGCACATTTTTGTTTTTGTATATCGGGCATGCAGAGCATTGCTTCCTCAGTCTGCAGTCATTGTACAGAGTATAGGGCCAGTACTGGTGAGGCAGGGACAGTGGTACAGGGAAAGAGATATACAGGCTATATAGGCAGTGGGCTTTTTCAAAAAAATTGGGGAAAAATACTATATTTGGGCTGCCTGTGACCGTCTTCAGTGTACTGCGTGTCTGCTGGGGGTAGTAGTCCTAATTAATATGCAGCTAAGCGTTACAGCAGGTTTGCGCAAAATTGTTTTCTGGCTCTGCTGTCTCCGTTACATCACCGCCATCATCCCGCCAGAGGGAAACAGTATACATAATATACGCTGCCTACAGTATCTGTCTGCTGTATCAGCTCAGCATTTAAAAAAATAGAAGCAAAATACTTAAGGCCTACTAATGGCCTTTGGCCACTTGACTGCTTCTGCGCTGTGAATTTCACTAGCTCAGTCATACGCACATACGTCTCAGTGCAGGCGTGCACAAAATTGTTTCCTGGCTCTGCTGTGCGTTCCGTAAGTGAAGTCAGCCTCCAACCACAGGCCACTAAGCGGCACATTTAACTACAGCGTTCTGTTTCTGCTCTACTCGTAATACACCATGCTCAGGGGTAGGGGTAGGCCTAGAGGACGTGGATGCGGGCGAGGACGCGGAGGCCCAAGTCAGGGTGTGGGCACAGGCTGAGCTCCTGATCCAGGTGTATCGCAGCCGACTGCTGCGGGAATAGGAGAGAGGCAAATTTCAGGGGTCCCCAGATTCATCTCACAAATAATGGGTTCACGCGGTAGACCTTTATTAGAAAATGAGCAGTGTGAGCAGGTCCTGTCGTGGATGGCAGAAAGTGCATCCAGCAATCTATCGACCACACAGACTTCTACGCCGTCCACTGCTGCAACTCTGAATCCTCTGGCTGCTGCTCCTCCTTCCTCCCAGCCTCCTCACTCCATTACAATGACACATTCTGAGGAGCAGGCAGACTCCCAGGAACTGTTCTCGGGCCCCTGCCCAGAATGGGCAGCAATGGTTCCTCTCCCACCGGAGGAGTTTGTCGTGACCGATGCCCAACCTTTGGAAAGTTCCCGGGGTCCGGTGAATGAGGCTGGGGACTTCCGGCAACTGTCTCAAGAGCTTTCAGTGGGTGAGGAGGATGAAGATGATGAGACACAGTTGTCTATCAGTGAGGTAGTAGTAAGGGCAGTAAGTCCGAGGGAGGAGCGCACAGAGGATTCGGAGGAAGAGCAGCTGGACGATGAGGTGACTGACCCCACCTGGTTTGCTAAGCCTACTGAGGACAGGTCTTCAGAGGGGGAGGCAAGTGCAGCAGCAGGGCAGGTTGGAAGAGGCAGTGCGGTGGCCAGGGGTAGAGGCAGGGCCAGACCGAATAATCCACCAACTGTTTCCCAAAGCGCCCCCTTGCGCCATGCCACCCTGCAGAGGCCGAGGTGCTCAAAGGTCTGGCAGTTTTTCACTGCGAGTGCAGACGACCGACGAACTGTGGTGTGCAAGGTTTGTTGTGCCAAGATCAGCCGTGGAGCCACCACCACCAGCCTCACTACCACCAGCATGCGCAGACATATGATGGCCAAGCACCCCACAAGGTGGGACGAAGGCCGTTCACCGCCTCCAGTTTGCACCACTGCCTCTCCCCCTGTGCCCCAACCTGCCACTGAGATCCAACCCCCTTCTCAGGACACAGGCACTACCGTCTCCCGGCCTGCACCCACACCCTCACCTCCGCTGTCCCCGGCCCCATCCAGCAATGTCTCTCAGCGCAGCGTCCAGCCGTCGCTAGCGCAACTATTTGAGGGCAAGCGCAAGTAAGCCGCCACGCACCCGCACGCTCAAGCGTTAAACGTGCACATAGCCAAATTGATCAGCCTGGAGATGCTGCCGTATAGGCTTGTGGAAACGGAGGCTTTCAAAAACATGATGGCGGCGGCGGCCCCGCGCTACTCGGTTCCCAGTCGCCACTACTTTTCCCGATGTGCCGTCCCAGCCCTGCACAACCACGTCTCCCGCAACATTGTACGCGCCCTCACCAACGTGGTTACTGCCAAGGTCCACTTAACAACGGACACGTGGACAAGCACAGGCGGGCAGGGCCACTATATCTCCCTGACGGCACATTGGGTGAATTTAGTGGAGGCTGGGACCAAGTCAGAGCCTGGGACCGCTCACGTCCTACCCACCCCCAGAATTGCGGGCCCCAACTCGGTGGTGGTATCTGCGGCGGTGTATGCTTCCTCCACTAAACCACTCTCCTCCTCCTCCTACGCAACCTCTGTCTCGCAATCAAGATGTGTCAGCAGCAGCACGTCGCCACCAGTCGGTGTCGCGAGGGGTGGCAGCACAGCGGTGGGCAAGCGTCAGCAGGCCGTGCTGAAACTACTCAGCTTAGGAGAGAAGAGGCACACGGCCCACGAACTGCTGCAGGGTCTGACAGAGCAGACCGACCGCTGGCATGCGCCGCTGAGCCTCCAACCGGGCATGGTCGTGTGTGACAACAGCTGTAACCTGGTGGCGGCTCTGCAGCTCGGCAGCCTCACGCACGTGCCATGCCTGGCCCACGTCTTTAATTTGGTGGTTCAGCGCTTTCTGAAAAGCTACCCACGCTTGTCAGACCTGCTCGGAAAGGTGCGCCGCCTCTGCGCACATTTCCGCAAGTCCCACACGGACGCTGCCACCCTGCAACATCGGTTTCATCTGCCAGTGCACCGACTGCTGTGCGACGTGCCCACTCGGTGGAACTCTATGCTCCACATGTTGGCCAGGCTCTATGAGCAGCGTAGAGCTATAGTGGAATACCAACTCCAACATGGGCGGCGCAGTGGGAGTCAGCCTCGTCAATTCTTTACAGAAGAGTGGGCCTGATTGGCAGACATCTGCCAGGTCCTTGGAAACTTTGAGGAGTCTACCCAGATGGTGAGCAGCGATGCTGCAATCATTAGCGTCACCATTGCTCTGCTATTCCTCTTGAGAAGTTCCCTGCAAAGCATAAAGGCAGACGCTTTGCGCTCGGAAACAGAGGCGGGGGAAGACAGTATGTCGCTGGATAGTCAGAGCACCCTCCTGTCTATATCTCAGCGCGTTGAGGAGGAGGAGGAGGAGGAGCATGAGGAGGAGGGGGAAGAGACAGCTTGGCCCACTGCTGAGGGTACCCATGCTGCTTGCCTGTCATCCTTTCAGCATGTATGGCCATGGCACACATGGCTGACTTCATGTTAGGATGCCTTTCTCGTGACCCTCGCATTACACGCATTCTGGCCACTACGGATTACTGGGTGTACACACTGCTCGACCCACGGTATAAGGGGGAACCTTTCCACTCTCATACCCGAAGAGGAAAGGGGTTCGAGAATGATGCTATACCACAGGACCCTGGCGGACAAACTGATGGTAAAATTCCCATCCGACAGCGCTAGTGGCCGAAGGTGCAGTTCCGAGGGCCAGGTAGCAGGGGAGGCACAGAGATCAGGCAGCATGTACAGCACAGGCAGGGGAACACTCTCTAAGGCCCTGGACAGCTTTATGGCTCCCCACCAAGACTGTGTCACCGCTCCCCAGTCAAGGCTGAGTCGGCGGGAGCACTGTAAAAGGATGGTGAGGGAGTACGTAGCCGATCGCACGACCGTCCTCCGTGACGCCTCTGCCCCCTACAACTACTGGGTGTCGAAGCTGGACACATGGCCTGAACTCGTGCTGTATGCCCTGGAGGTGCTTGCTTGTCCTGCGGCTAGCGTCTTGTCAGAGAGGGTGTTTAGTGCGGCTGGGGGAATCATCACAGATAAGCGTACCCGCCTGTCAACCGACAGTGCCGACAGGCTTACACTCATCAAGATGAACAAAGCCTGGATTTCCCCAGACTCCTCTTCTCCACCAGCGGATGGAAGCATTGTTCTCTATCACCATCAAAAACGTGGACCTTTTAGCTTCATCAATCTGTGTATAATATTCATCCTCCTCCTCCTGCTCCTCCTCCTGAAACCTGACGTAATCACGCCGAACGGGCAATTTTTCTTAGGCCCACAAGGCTCAGTCATATAATTTTTGTAAACAATTTTTATACGTTTCAATGCTCATTAAAGCGTTGAAACTTGCACCTGAACCAATTTTTATTTTAACTGGGCAGCCTCCAGGCCTAGTTACAAATTAAGCCACATTAACCAAAGCGATTATTGGGTTTCACCTGCCCTCTTGGTTGGGCCTGGGCAATTTTTCTGAGGTACATTAGTACTGTTAGTACACCAATTTTTTTGGGCCCTCGCCTACAGTGTAATCCAATAAATTTTTTGCCCACCTGCATTAAAGCTGACGTTACATCAGCTGTGCTGGGCACTGCAATGGGATATATTTATGTACCGCCGGTGGGTTTCAGGGAGCCACCCATGCTGTGGGTCCACAGGGAGTTGTAACTGCATGTGTCCACTTCTAAAGAACCCCAGTCTGACTGGGGCATGCAGCGTGGGCCGAAGCCCACCTGCATTTAATCGGACGTTACCTCAGCAGGGATGGGCACTGCAATGGGATACATTTATGTACAGCCGGTGGGTTCCAGGGAGCCACCCATGCTGTGGGTCCACAGGGAGTTGTAACTGCATGTGTCCACTTCTAAAGAACCCCAGTCTGACTGGGGCAAGCAGTGTGGGCCGAAGCCCACCTGCATTAAACATGACATTACCTCAGCTGTGATGGGCAATGCAATAGGATATATTTATGTACCGCCGGTGGCTTCCTGGCACCCACCCATGCTGTGGGTCCACACGGACTTCACAATAGGGAGTTGTACCTGCCTGTGTCTATGAATTAAAAACCCTGATCAGGTTGGGGCATGCAGTGTGGGCCGAAGCCCACCTGCATTTAATCGGACGTTACCTCAGCTGTGATGGGCACTGCAATGGGATACATTTATGTACAGCCGGTGGGTTCCAGGGAGCCACCCATGCTGTGGGTGCACTCGGAATTCCCATTGCGGAGTTGTACCTGCCTGTGACTATTTATAAAAAAACACGGTTTGACTGGGGCATGCAGACACCTTGACAGAATGAATAGTGTGTGGCACATAGGTTCCCCATTGCTATGCCCACGTGTGCAGCTCCTGATGGCGGTGGCACAGGATTATATTTCTCATTGCTTCTGTACAGCATTGTGGGCTATCGCCCCGCCCCTTTTAAAGAGGGTCGCTGCCTAACCGTGCCAACCCTCTGCAGTGTGTGCCTGCGGTTCCTCCTCATGGCAGACGCACTTATAAATAGACATGAGGGTGGTGTGGCATGAGTGCAGCTGAAGGCTGCGCAGGGACACTTTGGTGTGCGCTGTGGACACTGCGTCGTGCGCGTGCGCGGGGGGGGGGGGGGTTGGGCAGCATGTAACCCAGGAGAAGTGGCAGCAGAGTGTCATGCAGGCAGTGATTGTGCTTTGTTGGAGGTAGTGTGGTGCTTAGCTAAGGTATGCCTTGCTAATGAGGGCTTTTCAGAAGTAAAAGGTTTTTTTTTGGGGGGGGCCCACTCTTGCCGCTATTGTGGCTTAATAGTGGGACCTGGGAACTTGAGATGCAGCCCAACATGTAGCCCCTCGCCTGCCCTATCCGTTGCTGTGTTGTTCCCATCACTTTCTTGAATTGCCCCGATTTTCACAAATGGAAATCTTAGCGAGCATCGGCGATATACAAAAATGCTTGAGTCGCCCATTGACTTCAATGGGGTTCGTTACTCGAAACGAACCCTCGAGCATTGCGATAATTTCGTCCCGAGTAACGAGCACCCGAACATTCTGGTGCTCGCTCATCTCTAAACTTTACAAATGTCATTTACAAATAAAAGAGAAACTATATACCTCCGGTTTTGGAAACCTATTCCTTTGGTTGTGGACTCCGTTATTTACCGTGATCAACAAAAAGGGGCATTGGTGTCATGAAGACAAACAGGTCCTAAGCTTGGTTTCACATGGTTACTTATTACGAGATCTGTGGATGGCTGCGCCAGTTACCCTTTGGGCCCAGAAGGAGAAGATGGTAGAGCCACCCGTGACAAAGTAACTGTATTTCTACCCTGCTGTCTTCCCCAGCCCAGGTTCAGCTCTGGGCCACCACACTCTAAACATAGCTTTCTTTCACCTCACATCGCTGTATGTACATTTTTCTGCTACACACACTGTATGCACACGAAGAGTATGCAGTCCAGTGGGCACTCGGCTCACTTTGACTAGTCCTGTTTTTTTGTATCATTCCTCCCAAATCCTTCTTTTACCTTATTGATTGATGTCTATAGTTTACTTGGGTGGTTCATGCTAAGGCTTTATTCACACAAGTGTCTTTTATTTGGGGCTGTAGCCGCGTTTTCACACCCGGCCGAATATCGCGACCATCTGAGGCTCTGAAAACCAGTGCATTCGTTCAGATGAGCGATTTTGCACAGCAAACAATTGCCCGGCGTCGAAAAATAGTACATACACTTCCGATTCTGGCATCATCAGCTCAAGAGAGCTTGGAACGTCAATCAATAGGCAAGGAGAATATTTTAGTAGAGATTATAGGAGAAAGCCAATATTAGTATTAGCAAACAAAACACCCATCAGACTGCATATTCTTCAATTGCATATAGAACATGTGGCAGAAAAATGTTGAGTGTGAGGTATTGGGAGTGTGATAGCAGTTTTAGGTGAAAGAAAGACACAGTAAGCTTAGACTTGTCTTCATATCCCACCACCAAGGTTTAGAATTGGTTTACGACTTAAAATTGTCATGACAGACTCTTTAAATCCAAGATATTACTATAAAAACATTATTTGTAAAGTACTTTTTTTTTCTGCTGGCAAAAGCTGCTGTCTACTAATTTTCCATTTAAAGGTTTATCATTCTCTCATACCAGCATGGTGCTCTATTTATTCTAAAGGGGTTGAACCAACTGTAACATAAATCGCTACCTTGATAGAGCTATTCATAGAGTCCCTACAGGAATTATTCTAATGCACTGTGCTTCCAAAACTGGCTAAGAGGCTGAACAAAAAATAGTCAATAGCAAATGTTTGTAGGAAAAAAGGACAGAGTGCTGTATTACGCTTACTCTATATTTTACAATAACATACTTGTTCTGTATTTCTTGGCCCTTTTATGTATGGATGTTGTTTGGTATGCCTAAAGATAGTTTAATGCATAGGAATGACCAGACAACTATCTTTGTATCTGGTTCTATGGGTCAGTACCTCTTTGGTATGCATTATATGTTTACATAGTGTCCCCTAGGACTATTAAATGAGTATTCTAGGACTTTGTTTATATTTCCTATGGATGACCAACAGGTCATCAATAGATACTCAGCAGGGATCCTCTGCTCGGATCCTCACCGATCAGCTGATTCCCGGGCCTTTGTTTCTGTGTGTTATATTGCTCACATCTAAGCTTGTAATATTAATGTAATATACATCCTTATAAAAATGCTTTGATTACATACTTAAATGTTATTCTCTGTCCCATTTTGTAGGGATAGTCCATTCTAAACATGTTCAGTTGGTAAAATGAGCATGTAATTTTTTGATGGCAGAGTGGAAACGTTGCTGCTAAATACAGTACCTCTAGCAGTGGTCATCTGAGACAGGGCCATATTTGCCACTAGGCACTGGAGTTTCATTGCCTAGGGCATCCATTTTCAGGGGGTGGTCCCAGGTGGAGCCAGAGAATTTTTAAAGAATTTTATGGCTGCACCAATGCATACTTTCCCCCCTGCTGGACAGGGTATGTGTATGAAGGGGTGCAGGTGCAGCTGAACTACATAATACACACCATTGACAGAGAGGGAGGCAACAATAGGGGACACAAGAACTAAAAGTGCCTAAGGAAGCATGAACTCTAAACATGCTCATAGTCACAGATTAAAAAATAGGATTGTAAGGGTTGTAATCCAACCTGTCTCCTTATTCACTAATGGGGGTGCGAGAGCTAAAGGTTTCTAAGGAGGCATGAACTCTAAATATGTCCCTAGTCACAAAGGAAACAATAGGATTGGAAGGGTTGCAATCCATCCTGCCCCATTCTCTTCAAATTATTCTACTCACCATAGAGATGAGATTGTAAGGGATAAATGCATCTATGGCAGCTTCAGTATAAAGAACCCCTTCCTGATTATAGAACCACCTTTCTTTGATATGACAAGGATGACCCCTAGTCATTTACATATACTGATGGATAAAGTTGACCGTAGGCCCTGAGCTACTTTATACTACAACTGTAGCTGTAGGCTGAGCCTAGACACAGTGGATAATTTCTGGTATGGAATCTGAATCCATCAGAAAATCCATGTTAAACTTGCTATTTTTTTTCTTTAATTTCTCTCAGATTTTTTCCCATGCATTTTAAAGCCTGAAATGAGCAGTGAAAACTTGTTGCATTTCGGCAAAAGAATGAGCATGCTGCAGATTTGAAAATCCATAGCATGCTCTGAACGCCATGCAAACTATTATCTTGACTTCTGTCACTTAAATGTTTGCTGTATTTTTGACACATCCTTATCTGCTCACTTCTGTGACTCATCTCCAGTCTCTATAGTAACACAAATAAATTCAGATGTCAGACCAGATCCCTGGGATGAATACAGACCAGAACCCTAAAATCACTCAGAACTCAGATCTGACCCTTAAATTAATTTAGTAATCAGACCAGTGTCTTATATGAATCCAGACTTCTAAATAACTTTAGATCCCAGAACATATCTCTGACTTAATTCAGCACTTCAACCAAACTCCTACATTCAGGGTTTATTCACACGAGTGTATATCGGCCGCGTTTTCACGCCCAAATGATATACGCAACCATCTGAGGCATTGGTTTCCAATGCGTTGGTTCGCACGGGCGAATATACAGCGCGTATAAACGTTGCACCATAAAAAATGGAACATAAGCGACCGAAATACGTGCCGGCGAATATATGGTGGGTAAAAAGATAGTTGTGATTCTATCTTTTGACCGATATATGGCAGTGGCTCCCATAGAGGGAGCTGGAAAAAAGGGAGGGGGAAGCATTTTAATAGCATCCAATTCTGTGAAAAGCTAACAGGTGCCTCTATGTAGGCATTGGAAGTCATTTTGAGGATTTATGCGGAGCGAGGACTTTCCAGGGTGGAACATATTTTTTCGGTAAAAACGTTGCACCTAGTCGTGAAAACGCTAATTAAACATGGGACGTGATTGTGGAAAATCATCCATTCATGCCAGTTTACAGCGCGTACGAGAGAATGCAAAAATGCATACTTTTGTGTAAAAGAGCCCTTAGTCAGGGAACCTGACCCCTAAATCAATTAATCCCCCGAGCGGTAAAGTATTTATGAAGCGCTTAAAACAAATTAGACATTGGATCCCCTACATTCAGTCAGACTTTAGAGCAGACCTCTATATTAATTCAGACTTCAGACCACTTAATAATTAAAACATCTGGCCAGATTTCAGATCCTAGACAATTTAAAGCATCATATGTTATTGTCGATGTGGAGCAAGTAAGTTGGAAGTTTATAACTGATGTCCTGTGTGACAGGTAGGCAATTGAGAAAATAGTTCAATGAACTTATACTGGCTCCATCTGTTTGCTCATGACAAGGTTGCATCTACGTCAGTTAAAACCGCATACGGCTGTGCTAGACCCAAGAGGATACCTGCCAATATGCCTGCAGCAATCAAACCCTGTAACATTTCTCAACATCTCATTGATCGCTGAAATGTAGCTTATTGTATAACACTTTCATTTTAGATTAATGCTTTTCACTACCTATGGCTTAGATTGGCATCAGATCTTTAGATGTTTTTGACATGACACCTCCTTCAAGTATTTTTTTCCTTTATTCTTAGATGAAACACAAAGTTTCTCTTTATGTTTCAACTTGGAGATACAGTATGTTTTTCAGAGAATGTTTGTCTTATAAATAAGCTGAAACTCAGCTGGACAATATTAACAAATATAAATAAGCAATTTCTCTCTTAGATGGAACAAAATGGCATAAATTAAATTAGTTTTCACTAAAACAGAGAGTTTGGCTCCACATGTATTAGTGCAGGGATTTTCTTATCTAAATGTCTTTAATTCTATTTATCCGTGTATACACTCATTGTTGAAAAAATCAAACAACTAGAAGGAGTTGTCAGAATTGAATTGAAATTCATACATTTGATTGTATCATTGATATAAGTAAGTGATTAAAATATCAGAGCAAAAGCAAAATTTATTGTGGAAAACTGAACACTTGAAGGGAGGATCTAGTACCCTGTTAT